>NW_027069643.1:273810-307343 GCF_002906115.3 Quercus suber | reverse complement strand
GTGAACAGTAAGGTTGTACATATACACCCTTACAGTTCATGGGTTGTAAAAATAAAAACACATATTTTAATAGAGAGAAAAAGGAAGAGAGGAAAAGTGGGAAGAGAGAGACGGGAGAGGAGACATAATTGATCTGTTTATATTATTTGTTGGTATAGTTTATATTATTTTAGTGAATTGTATATAAAAATAGAAATTGAGATATTGTGTAAGTTGTAAAATGGGATGGTAAAGTATATAAAGCAGGCTTTGAGAATGTATAATAGGCAATTTTTTGCATTCTTAGATGTTAATGCTCTTTATCCCTTGGGTTGATATATATATATATATATTTTTTTTTTTTTTCCCTTTTTTGTTTCCTTTATTTCTAGCTATTATATATCTGAGTCATTACTTTGGATGTAGAGGCCTCTTGGCCTATTTTAATATTAATAAAATAATAGGGTAATTATATTTTTCTTCATTGAGGTTTGGGTGAATGACACTCTACCCTAAATTTAAGGTGAAAAAACACTCACCCCCTCGAGATTCGAAGAAATAACATTTCACCCTTCATTTAATATTGGCAATAGAATATTCTAGATTTTTAAATGTTCTTTTTCTTTTTTAAAGTTTAACTACGGTTAATAAAAATATGACTGATATATTTAGAATTAAAAAAAAAAAATGGAAAAGAAAAGAGAGAGAGCAAAGTTTATCAAATACGAAAGACTTGCAACAATAAATCCCTCCACAACCTGTTAAAAAAAAAAAAAAACCAATATTGTATATTTTAAAATAGTCTTTGAAAACTTGTCCTTAATTACATCAACAACAAAAAAAAAATCTCTTCGTAACCCATTGAAAAAAAAAAAAATGAACAAAACTAATAGAAAATATTTTAAAATTTTCTCTTGAAACTTTTTTGTTTGTTTGAGAATACTAAGTTTTTTTAATATACATACACACACGGGGAGATGGGAGGAGGTCTTTTTTAAAGAAAGTTACAGTAGTGTATATCTAAAAAGGTTTAACTTTTAAATACAAAGCATATGTTTTAAACCTTTTTATTCACACTCATTTTTTAATGTGCGATTAATCTATTATTTTTTATTTTGAGAATACTAAGTATTTTTAACACACACATACACACGGGGAGATGAGAGAATGTTTTTTAAAGAAATTCCCAAGGGCTTAATTCTTGGAATTTGTTATTAGTTACAATAATAAATCTCTCTGCAACCCATTGATGAAAAAAAAGAGAAAAAAAGAAGGGAAACAAAACCATACTAAATATTCTAAAATAGTCTTTGGAAACTTGACCTTAACCGATTGACAAGTTAGACACAATACTTTTAACATCAATTTATTAGAGTTTGGTCAAACATACGTAAATGTGGGAAATTGTTTTTTCCATTTAGGTTTGAGGTGTAATGTTATCTCTCCAAACCTCAAGAGAGAAGAGTATCTATAAATTTACTTACTAGTCTCGTAGAATTTTGAGCAAATGTAAAAGAACTACTGATTTAGTTGGTTGTCTCTTAAAAATCATTTGAACCTTTCTTAAATTTTAGAATTCGTTCAGAAAAACTCCAAATTATATATATATATATATATATATATATAAATAATAATAATAATAATAATAGAAAGCTATTCTAATATGTTTATAAACACAAAAAGGTTGACATTGGTTCTGTATGAAGTTTTTAGGCATATTATAGAAAAACATTGATAACCAAAAGAAATAATAATAATAATAGCTGAGAGATTATATGGAAGGCTACTGAATAGCTTATAGATATATAATAGCTAGAAATAAAGGAAACAAAAAAGGGAAAAAAAAAAAAAATATATATATATATATATCAACCCAAGGGATAAAGAGCATTAACATCTAAGAATGCAAAAAATTGCCTATTATACATTCTCAAAGCCTGCTTTATATACTTTACCATCCCATTTTACAACTTACACAATATCTCAATTTCTATTTTTATATACAATTCACTAAAATAATATAAACTATACCAACAAATAATATAAACAGATCAATTATGTCTCCTCTCCCGTCTCTCTCTTCCCACTTTTCCTCTCTTCCTTTTTCTCTCTATTAAAATATGTGTTTTTATTTTTACAACCCATGAACTGTAAGGGTGTATATGTACAACCTTACTGTTCACAATTAGTAAAATATTTTACTAACCTTACCTGGGTAAAGCCCTCTTTTAATGTCTCAAAAGGGGGAGGGGGGATGGTTTACACCCAATGCTAATGCTCGTCCTTTCTTCAAATAGGATGCAAGTCTTTGCTACTTTCTTACATCTTCCGGAAGGCAGGTATAATTTTTATTATGTTTTTCTTTTTTTACTTGAATTAAGTATATTAGTCTCCCTCCCCCATCAGATTAGCCTATTTCAAAATACTAAATTTATTATTAATTTTACTACAAAAATTTTACAAACTAGCATGATAATAAATGTGATTAGATCACTTCAAAACCTTAATAAATAAACATTTTTATTGCTTTTTTGTCATTGGTGACACACCAGTTGGGCTTATACAGTAAAATTTGCAACAATATATATATATATATATTAAAAGTACTACCAACATTTTACTACAAAAATTTTACAAAATGATCAGCAATGAATGTGATTGTTTCAACATCAACAAAATCATAATTAAATTCCTTTATTACTTTTTTGCGTTTTGTCTAACTGTTAACATATCGGTTTACTTAAAATTTGTATGCTAGGGTGCGCTCAATAGACTCATTACGTACGATATAATCATTTGTAATATTTCTAACTTCGCTCATTAAGTGACGAAGCTTTTGTTGGTTAGAAACTTAGAAAACACAAAAAACAAACGATTTCATAAACTCTTCACATAGGAGTTTGGATATTCCAAAACTCATTTGTGCGTCATTTTGTTTGTATAACAGCATGCGTACAAGAGATAAAGAGAGAGCGCTTACCGCCATAAAACAAAAGATTTCATAAAAACTCTTCACTTAGGATATTCCTGAGAAGAGTGCTACATTCATAATATTTTCTCAACACTTTTACAACAAATTCTAAGTAATAAGTGGTTACTAGTTTTAATTTGAATTTACCACTAAAATTACTTTCTTTTTTGCATCAATAACAACTAATAACAATTTTTCATTTAGGATTTATTGTGAACATAACATTTCTCTATTTGAAAACTCATTTGAGTGTCACTTTGTTTTAAAAAATACTATGTCCACAACATTTTCATAATAAATCTTAAGTAGGAGGTTATTACTAGTTATTATTGGTGAGCAAAAACATAATATGTCCACAACAATTTAGTGTCATTTTGTTTTAAGAAATACTACATTTACAATATTTTCATAATAAATTTTAGGCAGGAGATTGTTACAGATTGTTATTGGTGAGCAAAAAAGTAATTTCAATAGTAGGTTCAAATTAAAACATATAATAATTGATTACCTATAATATTTTTGTGAAAATATTGCAACACTTCTATTTTGTTTGAGTAACTGTACACGAACTACGGTACAAGAGATAAAAGAGAGAGTACTTACAGTAAGAACTCTCACTCTCATTGTCACTCTCACTCTCATGTGTTTGATGCTGATTTTGACTTTCTTGTGTGATATGCTCGCTGATCTCCACTGGTACATCTGTCTTTTGTTGGTTAGAAACTTAGAATACACATAAAACAAACAATTTCATAAACTCTTCACATAGGAGTTTGGATATTCCAAAACTCATTTGTGCATCATTTTGTTTGCATAACAGCACTTACAGTAAGAACTCTCACTCTCATTGTCACTCTCACTCTCATGTGTCTGATGTTGATTTTGATTTTCTTGTGCGACATGCTCGCTCATCTCCATTGCTACATCTGTCTTTTGTTGGTTAGAAACTTAGAATACACATAAAACAAACAATTTCATAAACTCTTCACATAGGAATTTGGATATTCCAAAACTCATTTGTGCGTCATTTTGTTTGTATAACGGCATGCGGACAAGAGATAAAGAGAGAGCGCTTACCGTCATAAAACAAAAGATTTCATAAAAACTCTTCACTTAGGATATCCCTGAGAAGAGTGCTACATTCATAATATTTTCTCAACACTTTTACAACAAATTCTAAGTAGTAAGTGGTTACTAATTCTGATTTGAATTCACCACTAAAATTACTTTCTTTTTAGCATCAATAACAACTAATAACAATTTGTCATTATAACAATTTGTCATTTAGAATTTATTGTGAACATAGCATTTCTCTATTTGAAAACTCATTTGAGTGTCATTTTGTTTTAAGAAATACTATGTTTACAACATTTTCATAATAAATCTTAAGTAGGAGGTTGTTACTAGTTATTATATGTGGGCAAAAAAATGCTATGTCCACAACATTTTAGTTTCATTTTGTTTTAAGAAATACTATATCTACAACATTTTCAAAATAAATTTTAAACAGGAGATTGTTACTGGTTGTTATTGGTGGGCAAAAAAGTAATTTCAATAGTAGGTTCAAATTAAAACCTATAATAACCATTGTTATTGATTCCGTTCCGTTCCGGCCGGAACGGCCGGAATTTTTCGTACCGGTATGCAAACCGGTACCGGAATACTCACGTTCCACCTCGGGTCAAATTCCGGGTCATTCCGGTCCATTCCGGCCATTCCGGTCAATTCCGGCCAATTCCGGCCGAGATGCAAATTCCGGCCGGTACCGGATTTGGCCTATTATTAAAAATAAAAAAAAAAAGAGTAAAGGTCCAATGGGTGTTGGTAGTTCTTGGGAGTTCTTTTGATGATGAATTTGATCATTCTCTCATGGATGATGATGAGGAGGATGAGTAAATCTTGTATTTTTTTTTTTTGATGATGAATTTGATCATTCTCTCATGGATGATGATGAGGAGGATGAGTAAATCTTGTATTTTTTTATATTTAGTTATTGTCTTGTAAATCTTCTTATTGTATGATGTTATATTGATTTTTAAGACTTAAGAGTTAAGACTAAATGATTTGTATTATTTGATATTTAGTTATTTATTTATTAGAATTGACAATTTTATGTTCAACAAGGATATATATAAATTATTTTTTAAGAACCCCGAAACACCCTGAAACGGTACGCCGAAATCGGCCGGTACCGAAATATTCCATTCCACTGGACAAACCGAAACGGGGTCCGAAACGGTATTAATAACAATGATAATAACTATTACCTATAATATTTTGTGAAAATATTGCAACACTTCTATTTTGTTTGAGTAACTGTACGCGAACTACGGTACAAGAGATAAAAGAGAGAGCACTTACAGTAAGAAGTCTCACTCTCATTGTCACTCTCACTCTCATGTGTCTGATGCTGATTTTGATTTTCTCGTGTGACATGCTCGCTCATCTCCATTGCTACATCTGTCTTTTGTTGGTTAGAAACTTAGAATACACATAAAACAAAAAATTTCTTAAAGTCTTCACGTAGAAGTTTGGATATTCCATAACTCATTTGTGCGTCATTTTGTTTGTATAACAGCATGCGGACAAGAGATAAAGGGAGAGCGCTTACCGCCATAAAACAAAAGATTTCATAAAAACTCTTCACTTAGGATATTCTTGAGAAGAGTGCTACATTCATAATATTTTCTCAACACTTTTACAACAAATTCTAAGTAGTAAATGATTACTAGTTCTGGTTTGAATTCATCACTAAAATTACTTTCTTTTTCTCATCAATAACAACTAATAACAATTTGTCATTTAGAATTTATTGTGAACATAGCATTTCTTTATTTGAAAACTCATTTGAGTGTCATTTTGTTTTAAGAAATACTATGTCCACAACATTTTCATAATAAATCTTAAGTAGGAGGTTGTTACTAGTTATTATTGGTGGGCAAAAAAATGCTAGCTCATCTCCATTGCTACATCTGTCTTTTGTTGGTTAGAAACTTAGAATACACATAAAACAAAAAATTTCTTAAAGTCTTCACATAGAAGTTTGGATATTCCATAACTCATTTGTGCGTCATTTTGTTTGTATAACAGCATGCGGACAAGAGATAAAGGGAGAGCGCTTACCGCCATAAAACAAAAGATTTCATAAAAACTCTTCACTTAGGATATTCTTGAGAAGAGTGCTACATTCATAATATTTTCTCAACACTTTTACAACAAATTCTAAGTAGTAAGTGATTACTAGTTCTGATTTGAATTCATCACTAAAATTACTTTCTTTTTCTCATCAATAACAACTAATAACAATTTGTCATTTAGAATTTATTGTGAACATAGCATTTCTCTATTTGAAAACTCATCTGAGTGTCATTTTGTTTTAAGAAATACTATGTCCACAACATTTTCATAATAAATCTTAAGTAAGAGATTGTTACTAGTTATTATTGGTGGGCAAAAAAATCTATGTCCACAACATTTTAGTGTCATTTTGTTTTAATAAATACTATATCTACAACATTTTCACAATAAATTTTAAGCAAGAGATTGTTACTGGTTGTTATTGGTGGGCAAAAAAGTAATTTCAATAGTAGGTTCAAATTAAAACCTATAATAACTATTACCTATAATATTTTGTGAAAATATTGCAACACTTCTATTTTGTTTGAGTAACTGTACGCGAACTACGGTACAAGAGATGAAAGAGAGAGCACTTACAGTAAGAAGTCTCACTCTCATTGTCACTCTCACTCTCATGTGTCTGATGCTGATTTTGATTTTCTTGTGCGACATGCTCGCTCATCTCCATTGCTACATCTGTCTTTTGTTGGTTAGAAACTTAGAATACACATAAAATAAACGATTTCATAAACTCTTCACATAGGAGTTTGGATATTCTAAAACTCATATGTGCGTCATTTTGTTCGTATAACGGCACTTACAGTAAGAAGTCTCACTCTCATTGTCACTCTCACTCTCATGTGTCTGATGTTGATTTTGATTTTCTTGTGCGAAATGCTCGCTCATATCCACTGCTACATCTGTCTTTTGTTGGTTAGAAACTTAGAATAAACATAAAACAAACGATTTCATAAACTCTTCACATAGGAGTTTGGATATTCCAAAACTCATTTGTGCATCATTTTGTTTGTATAATGGAATGTATACAAGTGATAAAGAGAAAGCGCTTACCGTCATAAAACAAAAGATTTCATAAAAACTCTTCACTTAGGATAGTCTTGAGAAGAGTGCTACATTCATAATATTTTCTCAACACTTTTACAACAAATTCTAAGTAGTAAGTGTTTACTAGTTCTAATTTGAATTCACCACTAAAATTACTTTTTTTTTCCCATCAATAACAACTAATAACAATTTGTCATTTAGAATTTATTGTGAACATAGCATTTCTCTATTTGAAAACTCATTCGAGTGTCATTTTGTTTTAAGAAATATTATGTCCACAACATTTTCATAATAAATCTTAAGTAGGAGGTTGTTACTAGTTATTATATGTGGGCAAAAAAATACTATGTCCACAACATTTTAGTTTTATTTTGTTTTAAGAAATACTATATCTACAACATTTTCACAATAAATTTTAAACAAGAGATTGTTACTAGTTGTTATTGGTGGGCAAAAAAATAATTTCAATAGTAGGTTCAAATTAAAACCTATAATAACTATTACCTATAATATTTTGTGAAAATATTGCAACACTTCTATTTTGTTTGAGTAACTGTACGCGAACTACGGTACAAGAGATAAAAGAGAGAGCACTTACAGTAAGAAGTCTCGCTCTCATTGTCACTCTCACTCTCATGTGTCTGATGCTGATTTTGATTTTCTTGTGTGACATGCTCGCTCATCTCCATTGCTACATCTATCTTTTGTTGGTTAGAAACTTAGAATACACATAAAACAATCAATTTCTTAAAGTCTTCACGTAGAAGTTTGGATATTCCATAACTCATTTGTGCGTCATTTTGTTTGTATAACAGCATGCGGACAAGAGATAAAGGGAGAGCGCTTACCGCCATAAAACAAAAGATTTCATAAAAACTCTTCACTTAGGATATTCTTGAGAAGAGTGCTACATTCATAATATTTTCTCGACACTTTTACAACAAATTCTAAGTAGTAAGTGATTACTAGTTCTGATTTGAATTCATCACTAAAATTACTTTCTTTTTCCCATCAATAACAACTAATAACAATTTGTCATTTAGAATTTATTGTGAACATAGCATTTCTCTATTTGAAAACTCATTTGAGTGTCATTTTGTTTTAAGAAATACTATGTCCACAACATTTTCATAATAAATTTTAAGTAGGAGGTTGTTACTAGTTATTATTGGTGGGCAAAAAAAACTATGTCCACAACATTTTAGTGTCATTTTGTTTTAAGAAATACTATATCTACAACATTTTCACAATAAATTTTAAGCAGGAGATTGTTACTAGTTATTGGTGGGCAACAAAATAATTTCAATAGCAGGTTCAAATTTAAACCTATAATAATTTATTACCTATAATATTTTGTGAAAATATTGCAACACTTCTATTTTGTTTGAGTAACTGTATGCAAAATACGGTACAAGAGATAAAAGAGAGAGCACTTACAGTAAGAACTCTTACTCTCATTGTCACTCTCACTCTCATGTGTCTGATGCTGATTTTGATTTTCTTGTACAACATGCTTGCTGATCTCCATTGCTTCATCTGTCTGCATCATTTCTTCTTTGATTGGTGAAACCGGGGCTACGGGCAGGTGAAAAAAACCTTAAAAAAAAAATTATATAATAATTAAAATTTTTTATATTTGCTCTGTAATAGGAACACCCTCAATCACAAAATTAGGAACACCCACAAATTTTTAAAAAAAAAAAAAAAAAAAAAAAAAAAAAAAAAAAAAAAAAAAAACCCAGTTAACAGAGCAAATCACTTCTAAATGACTAAATCAGAATGCTTTATCAAAGAAAAAGAAATCACTAAATTTCTAAAGGGCTAAAGCAAACCTAAAGAGTAAAGACAGCAAGTCAGCAACGCCGTTACTCCTCAGTCCCTTAGAGCAAGAGCAACGCGACGCCGCTGGAGATCGGATCCAGTCCAGATCGTCGTCGGCGATCGCCAGATCAGTAGTCCAGTTTGTCCAGATCGTCGTCGCTCGTCGGCCGTCGCTCGCCCTCATCACCGCGTCGGCCGTCGCTCGCCCTCATCACCGTTGGAGATCCCTCCCTCAAGGTATTTCATTTTTCTCTCTCTTTTTCTCTCTGACTCTCTCTCTCTCTATTGAATGAAATGAAAATTATAAATGAATGAAACTCTCTCTCTCTCGTTTTTTTTTTTTTTGAAATTGAAATTAACTCTCTCTCTCTCTCTCTCTCTCTATTCTTTAATAAGACTAGTAAGTAATAGGTAGTTTTGATGACCTTGTACACACTATATGGAGTTCTTCACGATGATGGAAAAAAAAAGTAATAACTCCCTCTTTTTAGTCTTTTGAAATTTGAACCGTGTCTCAGTGTCTCTCGTTGGCCGAATCGAACTTTACCTTTATTATTTTTTGGCTGTTTTTGACTTTTGTCTTTTTGAATGTGTAGCTTTTCTTTTTTTTCTTTTTCCTTTTGATTAAAATGTGTTGCTTTTCATGTGTAGAGTGATTGTCAGTTTATCTTAATATCTTATCCGTTGAATTAGTGTGTACTGTGTACTGTGTTGGTGTTGATATTAATAATCTTTTAGACTGTAGTGTGATTGTGAAATTTTCTTATCGGTGGGGATAGAATCTTTTAGACTGTAGTGTGATTGTGAAATTTTCTTACTGGCAGGGATAGGATGGGCACATAGGGCCGGGTTGTATACTGCTTTAAATTAATTATTGTGTTACATATGAAATGTGTAAATAATGTGCACATTAGTAGCTCTTTTAGTGTAATGTGCACATAAGCACATGGAGCTAAACAGTATAACAAATTAAAGCAATATAGTTTATTGTTAGGCTAAATAACAATAATTAAAGTAGTATAATAAACCAATACATTATAAAAGACAAAAAAATTAAATTATACTAAGCCAAATCTTGAATTTTGGCTTGTATTTACCGAAATGTTCCAAAACACCCGAAATAGACTGAAATGATCATAAATTTTTTCAAAGTAAAATAGGAATATTCTAGACAAAATTTCTGAAGTCACCACTGGGTGAAACTATTAAAGCACCTGAACTAATTAACTCCTTTGGTTATCTCAAAAAACAATTGATCGCTCTAATGATGTAGCTGCTGCATTCGACTTAACCTCCAAAGTCCAAAGCCGTATGAAGACTAGCTAGTATCTCCAGCAAAAGCTACTTGTCTGTGATTTGTGAAACTATTAGATTCATAGTTTGATACATATCATCATTCATAGTGTTATTTATTCCATGAGCCAAGTAGGGAGAATATGCTGTTGTAGGAAATGATCGAACGGAAGAGAATCCTTGTTGATCGATATGTTTTCCGGAAGAAGCACATTTGCCTTCTGTCCTTTTTTTTTTTTTTTTTTTTTAAGAAATAAAATTAGATGAAAATAAATGAACTAATACATTATGAAATATTATGTATGTGAATACAAAACAAGTTTTTATAAAGGTTGTGGGATGTGGGTATAATTGTAATTATGTGAAAGTTTAGCGGCGAAGTTGTGATTTTGTAAAGTGTGGTATATGTGAGCGTTTGGTTTCCGCGTTCGGCGTCTGCGTCTTTCTTGTTTCGCGTTTTGACTCTTTTTTTTTTTTTTTTTGTAGGTCGCTTATGTTGACTTTAGTGGCAAAATTTACTGTTGTGAACAGTGCATGCACTGCTTATGCACTGTGCATGCACTGTTCACGCAATAAAAAATATTAAAAATTGGTCCCACAATACTATTCACATATTTAAAAATTATTTTGCTACAGTGTTTTCAGTTTTCAGTTTCAGCAACAATAAGCTCAATCCAAACGGACCCTATATGTAATTTACGTGAAGTATAATGTGGGTCAGGCGTTAATTGGTTTTTGACAATAATGGGATTTTTTTTTTTTTTTTTTTTTTTGCTGAATTGACAATAATGGAATTTGCTCTTTTAATTTTGGGCTGTACTATGGTCCTTGGATTCGACATTTTTGGATTAATTTTTGTAGGTTTGAGTGATAGGTTGTAACTCTTAAGTATAGTTATTATTTTTTTTTTTTTATGAACAAAAAACAACCATACGATAGGGTATCATTTAAACCCGAATTTTATGGTGTGGGACCATCGAAGTTGTTTAGGGCTATTTATGTGGGCACTACATGTTAAACTGAAACGTCACGACTTGAACCATAATCCTCAAACTCACACAGTTAATGATTCAAGGGACTTTTACTATCAGCCTGCCACCCTTTGGTGTTTAAGTATAGTTATCATACTTGAACTGAAACTTGACCTAGTATACGTTTTAGGCCATTGGGTTATTGGTTATGGCAAAACTTAGATACAGTACCTTAGGTTCCCTACTTAAAATTTTGACATCTGTCCAATTTAACATCCCAAACAAATGGTGTTAAAACTAAAAATTCTTTCTTTTCTTTTTTTCTTTTTTTCCTTTTTTTCTGTACTGCGAGAACCCACAGTTTCAAATCTCCAGTTGCCTCATTTTCTACTGGGTTTCAAACCAAAAAAGAACCCTTCTCCCTCATTTTCTCAGTAACCAAACAGGAAAGATCAAAAAATAAAAGCCAGATCTACTGGATTTCAAACCAAAAATGGACCCTTTTCAGCTATACCCGAAACTTCCATACTTAACATCAACAAAGCTGAAACAGGTACACATACATACAGACACACCAAGAGAGAGAGAGAGAGTCAGAGAAACAAAAAGTAGACGGAATCATAGATCAGAAAAGAGGACAGAATCATAGATCAGAAAAGAAGAAAGAATCATAGATCATAAAAGAAAGAATCATAGATCAGAATAGAAGGAAACAATACACATACATACACACACACACCCGAAGAGAGAGAGAGAGAGAGAGGAAGAGAGAAGAAAGAATCATAGATTAGAAAAGAAAGAATCATAGATCAGAAAAGAAGAAGGAACAGATAAATATACACATACACACACCAAGAGAAAGAGGTATGAGATATTCTTTTTTTTTCTTTTTTTCTTTTTTTTGGGTTTTGAGTTTGGAAGAGAAGGGTCATGAGTGGTTTGGAAGAGAAAGGTTTTGGGTTTGGAAGAGAAGCCATTTGCAGGTATAGGAAAGAAGGAAGAAGGAAATATGGGTTTGGGTTTGAAAGAGAAGGGTCATGGGTGGTTTGGAAGAGAAAGGTTTTGGGTTTGGAAGAGAAGCCGTTTGCAGGTACAGGAAAAAGAAGGAAGAAGGAAAAAGAAGAAGAAGAAGATATTTTAGTTTTAACGCCGTTTACTTGGTTTGTTAAATTGGACAGGTGTCAAAATTTTAAGTAAGAAACCTAAGGTACTATATCTAAGTTTTGCCCTCTTGGTTATTACGTGATTTGCAGGTCCAATAATTATTCAAAAAATATATATATATATAATTATTTAATTATAATGATAAAATCCTTACTTTAGTAATACACAACTAAGATTAATATTCAAACAAATATTTGAATAGTAATTCAAAAAAGAATATTGATTTTAACTTATTAAAATATATAATTAAAAGATACCATTATGAAAGAAAAGATAGACATATAGTAATTTGTCTAGAAAAGAATGATTCAGTAGAAAAATTGTTATGAGAAGAGTAAAAAATTTTGAAATGAAAATAATTTAAACCAATTTGAAAGTTTATAATTTATTTCTAATAAATCTATATATATAATAATAGGTAAAGCTGAGAGAAACTCAAATTAGAATTCCAAATTAAAGTTCCAATTTTGCGTCATGTGTCTTAAATTATTTATTTTTAAAGAGTTTTATTTATTAATTTTAGAATCAAATGTGGGACCACATCATAAATATTCATCCAAGTAAATTATTAAGTACAAAAACCAAAGAGTCTAGAATAAATGAATTGTAAAAAAAAAAAAAAAAGTGATTCACAATATATAAATAAATCTATATATAATTTAATACTATTAATAGTCATGTTTATATTTTGTTAAATCTTTAAAAAATTTTGTATAGATATTAATAGGTATCAAATGTAAATTGTCCTTTTTTTTAAAAAAAAATTATTGTGAATCACTTTTTTTTTTTTTTTTATGATTCATTTATTCTAGACTCTTTGGTTTTTGTACTTAATAATTCACTTGGATGAATATTTATGATGTGGTCCCACATTTTATTCTAAAATTAAGAAATAAAACTCTTTAAAAATAAATAATTTAGGACACATGGCGCAAAATTGGAACTTTAATTTGGAATTCTAATTTGAGTTTCTTTCAGCTTCACCTATTATTATATATATAGATATATAGATAGGAATTATATTATGCATTTTATTGTATATCTTTAAGTATATCTATGCATATGCATGGGGTTATAAGCTCGTTTATATAAATTAAAATATTCATTTTGGAAATAATCATTGATAAATAATGAATGATATTGTATTTGTTTATTTTATTTCCATATAACATTCTTCCCTTTCCAAAAGAACAAATATCAAACTATTTATAAAGTAAAATTTTAAAATTACATAAATGAATTAATGATTTGAAATAGAAGAAAAACCCTCAATATCTTTAAGAACTGTCAAATTTGAAAGGGTTACAAATAACCCAGTCTAGTTTGGTTAGGTTTGATCAAATCATATACGGCCTAATTAAAGAATCAGACTAGTCAAAGTAATTGTTTATCAATTCACCAGTTGGACTGGTTAAGTTGGTCTAGGTTTAACAATTATGGTTTCTTATCCTTGGATTTAAATGAACATGGACTGTTGAGTGTGGTGGGTGGTCCGTGTGTGGTGTGTTGTGGCAATGTTGATATGTAGGAAAAAATTGCGAAAGTTTATTTTTGAGAAAAAATTAGACGCGTGGCATGCGTTCAAAGTTATTTAGTAAGTTGGACTCTTTTTGAAAGTCGAGTTTAGCAAACTCAACTTTGGGCTGGAAAACGAACACTATAGTGGCGTTTTTCTACACGCCTAATTTTTTCCCAAAAATAGACTGTTTCGCAATTTTTGCTTGATATGTGTGAGTGATGAAAGAGATAGAAATAGAAGGTGGGAGGATTCTAGATATACCTGTATTTGCTGTTGATGTAGTCGTTGCTGTTGTTGTTGGAGTAGTTGTGACTTTGAGTTGCTAGCTCACTGAGCAAGCTTGAACTTCAAAGAATGCTTGTGTACGAGCTTATAAAACATGGTGAACTCCATTTTAAGGAAACTGTTAGTAAACATTCTTTTAATAACATTATTTATATTTTTTAAAAATACATATAAATTGTGTAAAAATTCGTGTAAAGTTTTTTAAAAATTGAAAATTGTTCTTCAAAAGCACCTACGAAACGGCATTGTTAATAGACATTCACAACACGTGTTGTGCCTGTCATGGGTTGATGGGACCAAAATGAGCGTGGAAAACAGGCTGGATTGGTTCAATTATTGGTCTGCCCTAAGGTTCAATTATTGGTCTTCCATTTTGTGATAAAAGATTCAAGCTTTCATTTTTCTTTCTTTTCTTGCACTTTCAGACTTTCTCAGCGACCAAAGTCAACGAACAATGCAAAGCGGTAAATTGAAATAAACAATAAATATTGAAAAATTACCACGTGGGCTTTCTAAGGAGACAAAGATCTGAGAGAAAATCCCTCTATTCTAGATCCAGATTTTCTCATCATTATCTGGTTTTAACATCAAAAGCCTTTAGATGTTTCAAATGATAGCATTGTGATTGAACGTTTTGTTACGAAATAAATGTTGGTGTATGTCGTTGCTATTGTTGTTGGAGTAGATGTGACTTTGTGTTGCTTGCTCACTGAGCAAGCTTGGACTTCTAAGAATGCTTGTGTAAGAGCATCTCTAATAGATTCTCTAAATTTTTGTACTGTCTGAATAATGAACAGTGATTTTTATCTTTAACTACCTAATTTTTCAAATATACTTTCCAACAGATTCTCTATCCCATTCTTTATCTCATTTAAATATTATTTCTTTATTAATTCTTTATTCTTTTTTTAACAACTACACATCTTTCAACATTTTTTTTATTCAATACCTGATTATTATAATAGAAAAAAATATTTGAAGGATGAATAGTAAAAGCTACAGTATTCTCTACTTATAAAGAAGCACTGTAGCAACTCTACTCTAAAAAATAGAGATAGAGAAGCTGTTGGAGTGGGTTTTGGAGGGATTGATACTCTAAATTTGGCTTTAAAGAAGCCATTGGAGATGCTCTAAGAGCTTATAAAACATGGTTAACTCTAATCTGATCAAACATGGTGAACTCTATCTTAAATTCTTAAGAGACACTCACAACACGTGTTGTGCCTGTCATGGGTTGATGTTGCCTTGATGGGACCAAAATGAGAGTGGAAATCAGGTTGGATTGGTTCAATTATTGGTCTGCCCTAACGACCAAGAATTTGATTCTAGGACAACAAATTTTGTGTACCAATTTTATGTCACAATTCTAATAGGAAAGATTGTAATTGATTTTTATTATTCTTGTCTGGACATATGTGATTTAATGTTAGGAACATATGTCAAATTAGAATTAACTAATTTTTGACAAAACGCATTTTACTTGTAACTGGGTAGATTTAGGATGTGTTTAATATTTTGAGGAACAAGGTTTCAAGTTCAAGTGTTAAAGTCATGCAAGTCTGTCCAAAAATCAAGGGAAGAAGTGCTGGACTCGACAGCTAGTATTTATCGAGGTTTAAAAGCTGCTGAAACCCGATGTTCGAGATAGCTATCTCGACAGATAAGCTATCCATTGAGGTTTATGAAATTCAGTTTTTCAGAGCTGTTTTCAATCCAATCTATGAATACATGTTTGAGATTTCTTTTCTCACAACCCTAAACATATATAAAGATTATTTTAAGGGCCGTCAAAGGTTGCGCAAGTGTGGAGCAAAGTTGTGTTCATGCAAATTATAACCGGAGACAGAATTTGCTCTAGTTCATCTTTCTCTTGAAGAAGTTGTTGTGTTTGTATACCATAAAATTTTGTAACCAAGGAACTTCGTAATCTTCATCGTGTTGATGAACTGAAGAACTTTGTAGCCAACATCTTTCTCAAGTTGATGAGTAAGCCGCGTACTAGGATCTGCGCATCAATTGGTTAGTCACGTACTAGAAGCCGTGCATTAAAAGGAGAGTTTGTCATTACAAAACAAGTCCAATTGGATATTGGGTTAAGGGTTTAACTGTAGGTTGATATAAGGTACTGAGATTCTTTTACTTGTAACCGCTTGTTGTGATAATAGTGGATTCTTGAGAGTGCTAACCTAAAAATCACCTGGTGGGGTTTTTGTCGTATAGGTTTTCTCTATTTGTAAACAAATTATCGTATCAATTTAATTTCCACTGCATTTAGTTAATTGGTGATTTGTTTGTGCTACCATGCATATTGCATACTAATTGAAATAATTAATTAACTTGGCCAATTAATTTGTTAATTCATCACAAGGGGTCAATTCATTCTTGGCCTATCAATTTTCATGAGCTATCACTTTTTTATTTTCCTTGGTTAATAACATCTAAATTGTGGCAAAAATTATGACATAAAAGTTGTATTCCAATATATTCTTCTAAAATTTTTAATCCATATCAATTTATGTTAGCAATTAAGATAAACTACATCCCTAATATTTAAGTTGCGTTTGACCTTTTAAATTTGTCAATTTAGTTCTTAACTTTTTGATATTTGATCAAAATGGCCAAATGATGAATATAAAATACTAACGTGATTAATAAACAAAAAAAAAAAAAAAAAACTATTTTATAATACATTATATGACACATGTACTGTGGGGAAAAATTCCATATAAGTGGGATATGAATATAAAATACTAACGTGATTAATAAACAAAAAAAAAAAAAAAAAACTATTTTATAATACATTATATGACACATGTACTGTGGGGAAAAATTCCATATAAGTGGGAATAAATTTCTGTAAGCACAGTGGAAGCACAACTAAACAAGAACAGATTTACGTGAAAAATCATTTATTCTTGATGGGAAAAATTACGGAACAAACTCCAAATAATTTCACTATATTAAATAGACATTACAACACTTACAAATACAAGAATTTTCCATTTGTTTCTTGGACCTCTTATTCTACTATATTCAAGTTTTAATGCACACACACAATGTATTTGTCTAATATTTTAGCACCAAATCCAAGAAAAAAGCCTAGCACATCCATTTTTATGCCCTTCTATCAGCACGGAATTGTACTCCGAATTTTAGGTAAACACAATGTTCCAAATTCGAGCGACAATAACTCTCTTGATTTTTTTTTAAAGATATAAAGAAAAAAATTCTCTTTTTCTTTTCACTCACTGCTCTCTTTATTATTGTGTATATCTCACAATTTTCTCTTTCTCTCTGTGTTTTTCTTTTCTCTTCTGCTTGCTCTCACTCACACAATTCTTCAAGACTATAGTGTCCTCACTCTCTTAGGGACTTCTCCACCAAAGGGCCAAATGACATTTCTTTTATGGGCTATATTAATAGATAGTCTTAGGATAATTGTTAATAAACTATTTTAGGAATGAAAAAACTTAGGTATAGTACCTAAGGTGTTGTTCCTTAAGTTTCCTTCTTAAGATTCGGTCATGTGGCTACTTAATTAAAAAAAAAAATACACTTCTATCACATGAGAAAAAATCCACACGACAGAATCTTAAAAAGGAAACTTAAAGAACATCACCTAAGTATTGTACCTAAATCTTACCATTTAAAAAAAAAAATTGACACCACTTTAATAGAAAATATAAAAAAATTGTCAAAAAAATAAATTGTTTTTTGTTTTCCCCATAATTAGTTTCTATACCTATTTCCTATATCAATGCCTTGAGAGCATTTTTTTCCTTCTTTTATTTCTTTATCTTTTTTTCTTCTTTTCTTCCTTCCACAGGCTTAACATCAATTCATAATAAATGCAAGTCAAACATTTTATTAGTTGAGCTAGTTGAAGAGTTAAAACTCGAGTGAATAAAAAAACACCATCTCTTTAAGTTTTAACATAAGCATTGGCATCGAAATGGCACACCAAACACCAAAAATCATACCTTGTGAGATGTGTCAAATGCCAAATAAATTTTGCACTTGTTACGGTGACGTTCTTTTAAAATTCTACTTTTAGAAGAGCAAGACTAATGCTAAAAATTAAGGTATTACTATTTTATTATTTTCTCTCTCTTCTATTAATAAAGAAAATTTTTAAAATTTTAAAAATAATAAAGAAATAATATTTAAGTAAAAAAATAGATGATGTAATTTAGGGTGTATTATGGAGTGGTGTGTTAAAATAAATAAAGTAATTTTTTGATGTATCAAGGTAGCATTTTTTTAGCTCTCTCTCTCTCTCTCTCTCTCTCTCTCTCTCATATTACTTTTGGATTCCATTGGTTTTACTTTTACCATGATTCAGTGAGGGTCTGTTGATTTTAAATTTTGGGAGCCATACTGGGGATTGGTTTGGCCATGATATTTTGGTAGGAACTTGATGGTGGTTTGAGGGTTAAGGCTTAAATGGTGGTGATTGAGTCACCATGTCTAGTGGTTAGGGGTGTGCATGGGTCGGGTTAAGTCAAGTTGAGAAGTTTTTTCAACCTAACTCACCATGGTGGGTTAAAAAAAATTCAACCAAACTCAACTCATCATAAGGTTCCAACCCAACCCAACTCAACCTATGTGAATCGGGTTGGGTCAGGTTGGATCCATGGGTTAGACAATTATTTATTTATTTATTACTATTGTTATTATTAAATTAAGCATTAGAACAACACCACCACAAATAAGAGCAAATTTATAACCAAATAATCATGAATA
Source organism: Quercus suber (assembly GCF_002906115.3). Lineage (NCBI taxonomy): Eukaryota > Viridiplantae > Streptophyta > Magnoliopsida > Fagales > Fagaceae > Quercus > Quercus suber. Next base: position 288,415 of record NW_027069643.1, on the reverse strand, counting down.
TAACACCAAATAAACACAAACTATGTGAGAAGAACTTAGGATTTAGGTTTTATTTAGTAAGAGGGGAAAAAAGTAAATAACAAAATTATATAATATTTTTTTAAAATTTAAAAATATATTAAATATAAGTGGGTCGGGTCAGGTTAGGCGAATTTGTAAATCTCATGACTTGAATCCAACCCGACCCACTGTAAAAAAAAAAAAAAAATTCATGATCCAATCCAACCACCATGGCAAGTTCTTGAGTTCGCTGCACACCCCTAATAGTGGTGATTTGCGGTGGTTTTGGACCTTGTGTGCGGGTTGTGGCAAGTGGTCTTAAATGTTGATATGTGTGTGTGTGTGTTATGTATATGTATGACGGTGTTAGTGATGAAAGAAATAGATATAACCATGGCCGGTGTTGCTAGGTAGTAGAAGTTCTCCTATATCTCAATATCACTTCAAGTGATGCTTGCAGGAATTGAGTGGCTTGAGCAGTGTCGTTTAAACCCTTACTCTCAATGGGTTCACACTAAAGACCTGTTTTTTATTTTATTTTATTTTATTTTTCTTTTAAAGAGAAATAGAAATAGAAGGATTTTAGAGATACCTGGCTGTGAAGTTGACATAGTCGTTGCTGTAGTTGGAGTAGTTGTGCGTTTTAAGTGGATCAACGAATTTTTTTTTTTTTTTTTTAAATCCAAATTATTAGTAGCTATTTTACATGAGATTGTGGGGGTAAATGCGTAGAAAGCGCAGCATATTAATAAAGATATTTATTTTCCCCAAAATCAAAAGAGCGATTGGTCACCGCATGTGCATGCATGGCTTGCAACCATTGATGGGTCCATCATATTTACAAGGCCAATAACTCGTCGACAATTCAACCAAGTAGTCATCAAAGCATGTATACGGTATACCACAATAAAGAGGCAGCACAAACCAATTCTAGAATAAGTGTAAAGTACCACAACATGACAAGAATCAAGAGTACTTGGCTATTGCAATCACCCTAGCTAGCTAGCTACAAACCCTGAAGTCCGTACATAATCAATTGTAGTTGTAGGTGGGCAGCATGCCTAGTATGTCCTCTATAAAAAACAATAAGTTTAGACGCAATAGAACTTTGTACCGAAAAGTTCAATTACACCCAATCTCATTTTGTGTTTTGGTGGTCCTGAGTGAGGGGGTGAATTTTTCAAAAAATTTCAAAGGAAAATATTTAATTTATGAAAATTTTTATAAACAGTTGGTGACGTAAATAATTATTGATAAGTAAAAGAATAATATTAATAGTAGATTCAGATAAAAATTAATAAAAATTTGTCACATTAATAGTTTGTAAAAATATTATAAAAAAATTATTGACTGGTAGCATTACTCAATTTCAAAACCTACAGCAAGCAAGGGCGGCTCAAAGCATTTAGAGTCCTAAGAGCATTTGCAGTAGTGGAGCTAAATAGCTATATTGCTATTTTAGCTCCATCAAAACACCAAAAAAGTCACACAGCAGTGGAGCTAAACCTATATTTTTTAGCTCCATTGCTACAGTACACATCTATAAATAGATGTGCACTGTAGCTGAGAGCTAAAAATAATAATAATTTTTTATTCCTCAGCCGGATTAAAATATTAGTTTTCCTTATCTTCTCAGAACTCTCACAGTCTCATAATCCCTCAACTCTCTCTCAACTTTTAGACCTCTCACGCCGCTGCCGCCCCCCTGACCCACGCCGCCGACACACACCGCCACAGACCTAGCTCCAACCACGGCAACCCCCACCACCACCACCACCACCATCACCACATCAGTCACAAATTCAACCATACCCACACTCATCAAACCCACCACCACCAATATCAATCACCACCTCCACCACCACGGCAACCCCCACCACCACCACCACCACATTAGTCACAAACCCAACCACACCCACACTCATCAAACCCACCACCACCAGGAAAAAAAAAATCCCCCCCCCCAGAAAAAAAAAAAAAAAAAAAAAAGCAAACATCGGCAAAACCCACCGCCAAAATGGTTTCTTTTGCAATTTTTTCCTTTGAACCCAAAAAAAAAAAAAAACAAACAAACAAACCATGAACCAGAGGTTGATAGAGGCGTGGTGATGGACCTAGTGGAGCGGAACTGAAGCTTGCTGAGAAATAAAGAGAGAACATTTGAATAAATGGAGAAGGAGATGAGGAGAAAAAGTAACAAAAAGATAAAACAATAAAAAATAAGAAATGGTTGAAAGTTAAAAAGTGTGGTTGAGGGTGGATGAGGCAAGAGGAGTACGTGTGTGGAGGAGAAAAACAAAGAGGAAAAAAAGAAAAAAAAAAAGAAAGAAAGAAAGAAAGAGAAGAAAGAAACGTGTATTTGGATGAAAAAAATAAGATAATGGAAAAAATAAAATTAAGAATAATAAGAAATTAAAATTAAGAAATGTTGCCATAATATTTTTGCAATAAATTTTAAGTGGTAAGTTATTATTATTTGAAAAAAAAATAATTTTTTTGATGGCGGCAGCGGTGGTGGTGGCGGCGGTAGTGGCAATGGTTGCGGGTGGTTGTGATTTTTGTTTATTGTAGTAGATATATTATTTTTTGGGTAATGAGATATATTATTTTATTGTAAGGGATATATTATTTTATTGTGATGTTTATATTATTTTATTATGTTAAAAGTTAAAATAGATCAACTGCTGCAGCATGTGTATAGGTAAAATAGGTAAAGTAATTTTTAGTAGAGCTAAAAAGCTAAATTTTTAACTCCACTGCTATGGATGCTCGTCAACAATTGTGAAAAGTAGTGAAAGTGTTTGAAACAGAGGCAATAAGTATTATACCACAAGGAACTCGAGGTTAATTTGCTGATGAGTGGCTGACTGACCTTGGACTTCCAAGAATGCAAGTGTACGAGCTTTTGAAGATAACGAGACCAATCCCTTAAAAAATGGTGAATATCTTTCTGGAGAATGCTTTGTTTGGTTGCATTGAAAAAGCTAAGAAAAGTTGGTGGATATCATTATTAAAAGGAAAGTAAGGAGGATATTCAGCAAAAGAAGAAAAAATCGGAGGGTAAGGCAAGGTGAAACTTATAAAAAAGTTTAAAAAAAGTTTTTTTTTTAATAGTGATTTTACAAAAATGGTGATTTTACGGTAAATGGAAGTCAGGGTGTTTTCCAAGGGTCCACTAAAAAAAAAAAAAAAGAAAAAAGAAAAGAAAATGATAGTATACTTTATTAGTTTAAAGACAAAATTTAGTTATAAAATTGATCGTAACTAAAGGTTATAATCTTACTCAATATCTTTTTAGTGGAAATGAATTTTGACAAATCTACCATTAGATTACATATTTTCTTATATCATTCATGGTTGCAAAATTTTTAAAAAATTAAAAAATAATAACTATGTCATTAATAAATTGTTTAAATTGCAAGTTTTTGTATTTTAAAATTATGCATAAGATATATGCTTATAGATGATAGGGTAAATAAATCTTATTGATACAAATTTTACATGTTGTATTAAGAATATAAAGAATATACAATTCATCGATTAAATTTTCAGAATATGTAGTAATATTTCTTTTATTGAGTAAAATTGTTTAGGTTACAATCAATTTTATAGTTAAACTTTGTCCTTAATTTAATAACACACTGTACAATGGGAAAGAAAAAAAAATGAGCATTCTCCTAATTTTCTTTTGCAGCAATAGCAAAAGCTAAAGCAACGTGAATACATCATAAAGAAATAACAACAAAGAATACACTAACAAAATATTCCTATATCATCTTAATATCCTCATGAATCCAAGCCGCTTCCAATGACACATATCCTATTTTGAGTTCAAAAGATCCACTAATTCAGCAATAATCACATTCCACAAACTCCGTTATGTAAGTAGCAGCTTGTGATCATAAGCATTAGAAAAATTCCATATCATCCTTTACGCAGCGCATAATATCTTCCTAGGAGTACAATTCTTCAGGGTCTACTAAAAGTTAATTTCATCAAATCGGGGAAAAGAAAGTAAAAGACCAAAAGGGGGTTAATTAGTTAAATTACTTGTCTACCCTTCTTCTTTTGTCTATTTTAAACAAATGACATTGATTCAAATACTTTACCAAAAAAAAAAAAAAAAAAAAAAAGACATTGATTCAAATAATTCAATTTTGTACCGTACTAGTAAAATATTGTGCCATTTAAATACCAGCCATAAGACCATTTTTCTTTAGCCCTTTAAATTTCATGTAATTTTGACACTGTCACCCAATAAGTTCAATTAACACTCCTTGATCTTGTGCCATGGTTGTCGGTGCCTTCATTGCTCTAAGAAGGTGTGTCCTATTTGGTCTATATCACATTTTCTTTTTGCAACAATGTCCGCTAACTAGGGACGACTGGAGGAGAAGAAGTCTTCTTTGTACATCCTCTAGATCTTGTCTAGCCTTTTGCACTTTTAATGGAAGACCACCAAAAAATTCCTAGTTCAACTTCATCAGCTCAACCTTAAGTAACTTCAACTTCTTGCAAAATCTAAACATGGGAACACCATTAGTCTCTTTGGTCCAAACAAGCTTTAGTCATATGCATAAACGTAGGTTGATTTGTCCAGATAGCAAAGAACTTTAATAGTTAAGGCCATAACTAATGACTATTACTTTGTGTTTGATCTGAATTACGACCGAAATTGATATAAACATGCTATAGTTTTTAATGAGAGATTTTCTGAGACTTAATCCATGAAGTAGATGCTTGGGCCAATAGGTGAAACTCGTCCTCAAACAGAGAAGAATCTTAACCCTCAAATCTCTCCTCTAGACCCCTTACACAGTTCAAATGACCCCCAAGCACCCAGGGCTTCTTACCCACAAGATATTTGAGGTTACATAAATCAAACCATAGTTGTCTTCTAGTAACTCCACTATTGGAACCATAAATGAAAGAAGCAAAAAGAGACTGCTCCTTAACCATGGTGATTCACAAAGATTCTTGATGAGAGCTATGGACAACTTTTACCTTAATTGCATCCCGATTCCAACAGAACTAGATCCACAGTTGCATCACGATCCGAATATATATTAACAAGGACAGAGCTAAGCATGCACTTTGGGGGCAATGGCCCCCCAAGATTAAAAAAAAAATATATATATATATATATATTAGTGTGTGTATATATATATATATAGGTATTAATTTTAGCAATTCTGTTCTATAAATTTATACTTTTACCCCCTAACAATATCATTGATTTTTTAAAGAGTAATACTATAGTCATAAACTTTTCTACAATATTTTTACAACTATTGAGATAATAAATTATTATTGGTTCTTATCTAGGCCCACTGGCCAATTATATAATATTTTTTACTTACCAATAACTACTCACTACATCATTAATTTGCTAAAAAAGTATTTATCGTTAATATTTTCTTCATTTTAAAGTACATAAAAAAAAATTTATAAATACAAAATTTAAAACAAAATATACAAACTCAAAAAAATTAGCACAACAACAAAAATTACTAATAGCAAAACTAAAAAAAATTAAACCCAACCAACCAGTCATCATCAATATATATATATATACACACATATAAGCAAAGACCTCATGTGGGAAAATATGAAATTCTATCATGTGACGTTCTCTTTGATAATGAATTTTTTCACATAAATTATTTACTTAAGTGTCATATCAGAGATAAGGACTAATTAAAATTCTAGAAGATGAGATTTCTTTATTTTCTTAAATTCATTGTATCAAGACATTCATCAAGTGCCACATTAGAAATAATGATTCTTTATTTTATTGGGTTCATTGTTTCAAGACATTTCTCTCTTTCACACAACCACTCACCATTTACACCTCTTGCACTTCTGCTACTTTACATACATCCACCCATAGCCTTTCATCTTCATGCCATAGGTTAGGTGCTTTTTAATTATTATTTTTAACCCTCATAATTTATTGGTTTCTTCGTAATTTTTTACTACTATTTAGTGTGCTGTTGGTATGAGCCTCGGCCATAAAAGTAAAAAATAATGGTTCTTTTGGAGTTTTCTTTGTTGTGAATCAAGATTATCCCATCTTTAGTTGCAACTTCAAGTTTAATTGCAGCTATTCATGAATGGTGTTGAAACGGTGTACATCCACCTATATCTTTTTCATTACTTTTGTTAATGCTAAAAATTATAGTTGTTGAAGTTTATTAGGATTAGTTTCAAATTATTCAATTTATTGCAACGGTTTTGATATACGATTGTAAGTTAATTAGTGTGTTCTACTTCTCTATATAAGGACAAAGCTCATGTGTAAAATTAATAATACAATATTAGTTCTTCCAATTTTAGCTTATATTTTTCTTGAATTTTAGCATTTTTTTTTCTATTTTGTTTTTTCAAGGATATAAAAGCCCTATTAGAGGAAGAGTTGGTACACAAATAATTTTGTTTCATTTAGATTATGAACAAAGTGTTTGAGATTGGGGTCAATGATGAGATTTTTTTTTTTTTTTGAGAATCCAATGATGAGAATTAAGTAGTAAAGGAAGTATTCAGTTTTAGAAATAAAGTCTATCTTTTATCTAGATGTTATTTTATTATTTTAAATATTAAATTTATAATATGGTATTGACTCCTAAAAATATCTAATAACTATGCAGTTCCATTCTCATATATATAAATTAGTAAAGAAAACTCGCTCAATAGTCGGGAACTACTTATAAAATAAGGAAAAATTATGAAAATATAAATTAAGAAAACTAAGCTTCAAAGCATTTATCAATATTATGAGAAATATCATAAATACGATATAACAAAATGAGTATTATATGTGGGTCTTAAAAAAATAAAAATGATTTTCAAATAAAATTACCAAAAGCATTGATTCATCATGCAGGACATTATCTAATTGGGCTTAATTTCACCTAAGAGTCCTTAAGAATTTTCTAAAAAAATACCGCTAACACGGTTATTTTTATTCACCTCATTCATTAAATTAATTATATCTTGTTCTCACTCCTATTTATTATTTTCCAAAGTTTCCATCTCAATTAAGGGCAGCTCAACGAGTTTGGTTGTATTGGCAGAGGAACTAACCAATACATCTCTTTTTGGCTAAACACCAATACATCTCATTATCAATACAAAATGAAACACAATGAGATTAGGTTAGACTCCAAGACTTTACACACAGGATCTGAAAATTTTCCTTTGTAAATTAGCAATACCCCACTTGAGAACTTCATGCAAAGAATGTGTTGGTGAACTGCGCACAAACGCGTAAGATTGCTCCAAATTCTACGAGTGATAGAACCTTTGAAGAACAAATGAATTCGACTCTCGATAAAGTTTCTATAGAATAAGGACAAGATATTATCACCCTCGTGTCCCCATGTAAGAAGCCTATTAGGCAATCTGTCATGAATGGAAAGCCATCTGATAAAAGAGTGTTGGTGTTGAATTACATTACCCTCTTGAGTCTTGATCATTCTGTGTTGTGTTAAGAGCTTCGAAATGAATATTTGTCTAGTCTTGTAGCATGAGAAAACAGCTGTGGTGCCAGTGGGGTAATGGTAGTCCAGTTGTGGTATTTATTCTTTTTTACTAAACTCTATTATAAAGGGTTGATAAAAGTGAAGCATAAACTAACTTGACATTTGTTATTGCTTCTGTTTTTTATATGTATATACACCAAATTTTTTGCTCATTGGAAATTTGGAATTGATGGACCTTTGGTTTCGGTTCTAGTTATTCCTTAGCTAGTTTGTATTTTCAAATATAATGATTTGGAAGTGTCAGGAAAGATATCTTATTAATGTTTCATAATTTTTTTGGCTCACATTTGACATGTTATGATATACTTTATGAGTTTTGGCAAACACTCGTAGGTTTGCACTTCAAATGATTGATGAAATGCTTATGCAAATGTACTTCAATATTATAAGTACTTACAAGATCTCCGTCTGACTCTGACATTTTTGTAGGAGTTCAGGTAACCTTATTAGAGTCAGTGTGTTATTTTTGTTTTGTCCCATACCATATATAAAGATACAAAGGATCTGCAAGTAAATGGTTCTATATTATGCCAAGCAAGAGCTGGCCTAAGATAAAAATTCAATATAAGTGAACTCATGCAAAGGGTTCTTAGTATTTGTTTACACAAAGAATTCAATCGTAAGCCTCCACACAATACATGCCTAACATTCATTTTTGAATTTTGGATTTTTTATATATCATGCGTTCATGCAGACTAATAAATTTTCCTTTCAGTGCTAACTTATTTGCCTTATACTCATTGTTTCAGTGATGTAGCAGATGTTGGAGGTATGATTGAGTAGATGTAGCCAGAGCTTTCTATATGGAAAACATTGGTAGCATCTCTGGCTAACATTGAGGTGTGCTCTCAGACATTTAATTAGATTATTAGATCCTGGTTATTCATTTTGGAGAAGTCATAATGGGGCAAACATTTTTATAGTCATATCTTTTGTCAATTGCATGGCATCTGTTTGAGCGAAAACATAGCATGGTATCTGAACACAATGAGGGAGAGTTGTCAATTGAGTGATGCACAATTAGAAAATTTCATTTTTCATGTAAAGAACTTGTCTCAATGATAACTATTTTGGACAGCAACTATTCTCACATGAAGCATATGGCCTTATACAAGGAACAGCAGAGTAAGATATTGTAAGGAAGCCTCTTGCTGGATCTTAGGCATATTTTAGACAAATTCGATAGAGAAAACTCTAAATGAAAGTTCTCCATTAAAATTTGCATGTCTTTAAACTCTTTCCTTTTATCCCTCTAAAATCCATTTTCTTTTTAATCTAGGTATTCTACAAATGAGATTTGAAAAAAAGAAATATGAAGATTTTGAATTGGTGGGTGATTGAAGTGTCTGATGCCTTTGCTGAAATTTTGATGATTTTAAGGTCAATTTGAAAATTTCAGAACCCCAAATTAAGCAAAAGTACAATATTTGGACACTGGTGCACATTTTGATGAAAAGTTTGGACTTTGGAGCTCTGTCTTTCTTTCCAAAAAACTATTTTACGTTATTAAAAAAAAAAAAAGAAAGAAAACAAAAAAGGAGATTATATTTCCATAAAGTGTTTGGTTGGGTGTTTTCTGTTCTCAATGTTCTGAAACTTGCAACTCAAAAACAGATTTTTTGAGAACTCCTGAAAGGTGTATTCAATTGTTCTCTACTCTTTTGCTCTTGAAATCGGTTGAAAACACAGAGAATTGATCCTTGTGAATGAAATTGTAAACAAAATGAATTTTAAATAATGGTAAAAGGCCAATATTAGGCCATTTTATTTTAACCAAACCCAATAGCCTCTTACCCCTCACATAAATCACTACACCCCACATTGGCACTCCATACTTCACTGGCTGATCACCAAACCAAAGCCATGAGCCACCTGTAACCTCTAGCAAAGATTGATTTGGCCTATTTGTACCTTGACACAAACACCCTTTCATCCAAAAGCAACCAAAGCCATCTGTCTCTTAACATGTAAGGTACACCCATAAACATTCAGCCGTCCTCTGCTATTTCCCTATTACTTGATGTTGTTTTCATGAGATACGGATTGAGGGCATGGGAGGGGAAGAGAGGAGGGGGCACATGTCGAGTTGAATCGCTTTTGTGGCCGCAAAAAAACGAGTTCATTTAATAAAGTTACTCTATGCTATCTTATTATTCAACTGTCAAAAGCAAAGCTCACAAGTTACTTTTCTTCTTCTCTCATGCTGAATACCCTTCTCTCATGGCACTTAAGAAGAAACCTTCATCATTTTCAAACCTTAAAACCTCCAATTATGCTAGAACCACATGATCATCCTTCACACCTGTTATATTGCAGAAGACTACCGTTTTCAATTCAGAGAAATTGCAATTGAAAAGAAAACTATAGCAACCAACATCTCTGACCATGTGAAGGACCAACATCTTTGGGTGCTGCCTTTGTTGCTGAAACACATTCACACAATCCTAAAACCATTTAATTTCACTTACTTCAACTGAAAAGTTTTAGAATAAAAAAAAAAAAAAGGAAAATACAAATGAAATATTTCAAAATGAAAAATAATAACAATAAAAATAAATAAATAAATAAAAAGACTGATGGAGTTTGATTAATTAAGATTATTAGAATACATTTTCAAGACACGAATTTATAGTCCTGCATCAAACGGTGGTACTCCTGAAACATTGAAAGTCGATACTTAGAGTTACTTTGACAATCACAAACAATTGGGGCATAATTGATCATCCTAGATTCTATGTTTGATTTTCCGAAAAGAAACCTAAACCAGTATGCTGAGTGCACAGGGGCGTAGCTACTTGTAAGGGTGGGGGGGCCATGGCCCCCCCAAAGTTTTGATTTTTTTTAAAAATATATATATATATAATTTTTTTTTTTAAATTTAGTCTATAAAAATAAGAGTTGACCCCTCCAAATATTTGATTTAGTTCAATGATGCTCTTAAAAAAAAGAATTGGTCTAATAATTATAGAGACATAATATTATTTTTCACAATTCTATTTTTTTATTGTAAAATATGCTCTTATATCTGTTAAATATTTGATAAAGTTTGGCACTAAACATATTTAAATCTGTATCTTTTTCAACTAGTTATGTGGCAATTAACAAGTCATTGACTCATTAAAAAAATAATATCACTAAAACTATACATGAAATGTCTTTTTAGTTACTACATAATGGGTTAGAGTAAGATAGCATCAAATATGTTTGAAACTTAACTTATTCTTCCAAGTTTTGGATCATTTATGTTTTTAAAAATTTCATTAGTTCAATTGAAAGATTTTTTACTTTAGTATAAAATTTGATAATTTGTATCGAAAATGAAATCTTTTAAGAATTTCACTATATAAAAATAGTAAAAACGAATTTTATTTTATGAAAGATCGCTACCAAACATAATTTTGATTAAAATTACTAAGCTCTTTTTGTTTTTGTTTGGTGTGTGTATATATAACTTATCAAATAAAAAAGTGTGTTTATATAATAAAAAAGCGTGTGTATAAGTGTATGTGGGGATTGTCTCAATAAATATATTAGAATTGCAACTTGGCCCCCCCAAACGAAAATTCCTGGCTCCGCCCCTGTGAGTGCATGATACCTGCCCAAAGTTGATAATGTAGCCAAGCAAAGAAAGTAACTGGGATACCAGCTAAAGCAATTATATCAATCGGAAGCCACTTCATTTCGCTTTTGAAGACCAAAAAACAGGTTGCGATTAAGGCTACCAGCGTGCCTACAATTGAGTTGAAGAGTGCGCTGACTCCAAGCTCCAACTTTGATGGTAATGACACGAGGAAATTAATTTCCTTGAAATGTGACGAGAGAATTGACGAAAACAGTAATATTGACGTCGAAGAGGATAGCAGCGCTATTGCATCCGATATGAAAAATACCCTAAACCAAACACTTTTCAATAAAATAGGGCTGCCTGTGTCTGGATTGCTGCCACCCGGTACTGTGAAAGCTGCTGCGAAAGCCACACCGGTAATCAGTGTTGCCACAACAATGTAAAAGTTTACTGTATCCTTCATCCACTTTTCACCTTCTACCCGTAGATTTTCATGCTCCTTTGTAAATAATTCCCATGGTGTTAGGTTATTAGAATTTTTCATCTTTAGGTAAGAAGGCGGCACAATCTTTTCTACCTTCTACAATTTTGGAGATTTAAATTGGTAAGTGTAACCAGAACAAAAAAGAAATTGAAATAATACACAAACACCAACCTTAAACCACAACATCTCCCGTTGCATTTGAAGGGCTGCTCCTGGTACAAGATTTAATCGATTTGGAGGAGCCAATTTTCCAGATAAGTGTAGGATGTTTTGCTTATAGGCATCAACATAGGTTAGAATTACTTTCTTGGCAACAAAGATCTCATATATTAGATTGGAGCCACTCTCTTGCCTATGTATAACAGCAATGTGAAATAAACTTCGATGGAAATCGTCTGTTGTCCATACGATATGAGGATAAGTGCAAATAAGTTTATTTATAAATTCAGCATTCCCAAATTTTGAAGCATCAAAAAGTAGATTGCGAACAACTATGTATGAGAACTTTTTGGCTTCGAATAGTTTAACCATTTTTGAGTTGCATAAAACCAATACTTCCACTAGCGCCAGCATAACAGTTTTATCATGGATGCCTTTGGACCCTGAATATTGGGGAAAAAAATAAATTCAAAGATCATTTAGTCAAAAAGAAAAAAAAACAATTAATTAATTATATAATCTATGAATACGGAAACATTGGCTACATTATTTTAACATCCTGACCAAGAAATAATATTGAAATATTTTTAAAATAAAAGGAAAAATATAATTAAGAGATATAATATGTTCACAACATTTTCACAACAAGTATTAAATGGTAGGTTGTTTTTGGTTGTTATGGAATAACAAAAAAGTAATTTAAGTTGTGAAATTCAAATTATAACTAATAATAACTTACCACCTATGATTTGCTGTGAATATATTATGAAAATGTTATGGACGTAGTCTCTCTCTATAATTAATTCACTAAATTTAATTATTATTTAGGCGTAAATGCACTTTTGGTCCCTACATTTTGCGTTCATTTCTATTTTGGTCCCTACATTTCTATTTTACCATTTTTAGTCCTTAAACCAATTAACGCTTGTTATTTTGTCCTTTCCGTTAGTCAACAGATGGAAATAGATGACGTGGCTAACAGACTGATTAAAATAGCTGACGTGGCTAACAGACTGATTAAAATATTATTAAAAATCCAGCGTGGCACTCATCACCAAAATAAAATATTCTTTTCTTTTCATTAATATTTCGGAAATGTTCATGTTCTTCTTCCCAAAACGTGACTGTTCATGTTCTTCATTTTCTTAGCAAATTAATCCTTGTTTTATTTTATTTTCTCTGTTTTTCTTGTATTTTCTTTAGAATTAAAATTCTTTTCTCTGTTTTTCTTGTATTTTCTTGTTCTTTATGTTCGCACATTAAAATTCAAAATTCAGTGCAAACAATAATCAACCAATATTAATAGATCTATATATCTGAAATTGAACCTAGAAACCGAACCTAGAAATTGAACACAGAAATTTGAACCCAACAGACACCAATCAAAATCAACAGACCTGCATCCTCTTTGTTCACAAACCCAGAAAATCAAACACTCAAAAAGGCAGAAATAACCTACAAACAACTATCCACATTCCACACTAACAACAAACCCAGAATCTTAAAAGAAACCAGCTAACCACAACTATCCTCACCAACACCAAACCCAGAAATTTCAAGCACAAACCCAGAAAATCAAACGCAAGAACACAAGAAAATCAAACCGATAACACACTAGCACAAACCCAGAAAATCAAACACAACTCCCACCCAAATTTGAACAAAATACCCACAAAACTATTAACCTAGCACACCTCAAACTCTTTCTGTCAGAAAATCCCCTTGATCGAACCTTAAGCCGTGGCATCTCTTCCGATTTCAACCCATCCCCTCCTTTTCTCTTCCCTCCTCCTACTTCCACTCATCTTCTTCACCATCACAAACAACCCCAACCCTCTTTTCTTCACCAATCTTTGTCTCAACAACAATTGTTCTTACAATAACAAATACAACAACAACAACAAATACAACATCATCATCATCAAAAGCAAAATGACCCTCTTGCCCCTCTGTCTCCCTCTCCATCTTCTTCCTCGTCTTCCACGCCGTACAAGCGAGGGACCCTTGTGACCCACTCGTCCTCTCTCTCCAAATCTCCCACCATTTACCAATTCCACTTGAACCCACCTCCGCAATTCGCCAACTCGCAAAACCCATCTTTTTTTCTCTCTCTCTCTCTCTCTCGCCATAAAAACAATTTCATCATTTAATGGAAGGGTCGGATGGAAGGGTTGGGTACTTTCATCGGATTTGACGGGGACACCTAGCGCGAGTCGTGGAGCTCCGATCGGAAGCATGGAAGGCCTGATAGTAGTTGCTATGTTGGTAGTTGGAACAAGGACCTCAAGATTTAGCAAATAAGTAAATAAAATTTTCTAGGCAACGAAGAACATGATTGCTCATGTTCTAGTGAAGAACACATCTTCCAAAAATATAATAAAAAGAAAAGAATTTAAAAAAAAAATCCTCATAAGTTTATTTTAATTATTTTAATTTATTTTTTCTGATGTGGTTTTTGACGTGGCATGGGTGATGAGTGCCACGCTGGATTTTTAATAATATTTTAATCAGTCCGTTAGCCACATAAGTTATTTCCGTTTGTTGGCTGATGGAAAGGATTAAAATAACAAGCGTTAATTGGTTTAGGGACTAAAAGTGATAAAATAGAAATGTAGGGACCAAAGTAGAAATGACCCCAAAATGTAGAGACCAAAAGTGCATCTACACCTATTATTTATTTAGCTAAGAGTTTTGTAGTTTAAAATAATTCTTATTTTAGAAATTTCAAAATAAATTTTCAAAGCACAATGACATTAACAACTAAGTTTAGGAGTTTTTTTGCTAAGAGCCTTATATTGGCACCTCCCTATGAACAATGTGCTTGGAGGTGGGGGGGGGGGGGGGGGGGGGGGGGTT
>NW_027069643.1:235440-272878 GCF_002906115.3 Quercus suber | reverse complement strand
AAAAAAAAAAAAAAAAAAAAAAATTATAGCTATTGATTATCAATGGTCAATATCAATAATAGTAATTCCTATGAAAAAAGATATATATATATATATATATATCCAATAATAATTCTATAACTAAAGAATTCATCAAAAAAATTCAATAACTAAGGAATGCCAAAAAAAGTTTTAAAAAAAATTCTTACCATTTTGGATAACTTGATTGGGGTCAAGGTACTCAGCTCCTACTGACCCTGCATGAAAGTTTAAGGGTCATTTTTATTTAGCAGTGGAGCTAGGATTTAAGTTTAGGGGGCAAGATTGAATGACAATAATAAAATAGATAATAAATAAATAATCAATATTAGTAAATAAATAAATAAATAAACAATTTTAGGCAACTATAATCGTCAAATAAAATCTGATATAAACATAAACCATAATCTACCTTGATATGAATTCATTTAGAATTCGATTTGAACTCACATTATTATGCTCAAGATTCTCTATTGTTTCAATAAGTATATTTCATATCAATAAAATAAAGAAACAAAAAATAATAATAACCAATTTATTGCTGGGTTATATGTATAAATGAAGTCTCACATTGAATAGTGATAAGAAGAATAGGTGGTTATTATAACATAATTGAGCTCATATCTATTGTGTTTAGGCCTTTTGAGTTAAAATGTTTCTATATGTTATATTAATTATTTAAGGAAGCTTTCCTGAGAGTTTACCTCCTCAACAAGTTGTATTAGAGCCCATGGTAGTGTGTGGTGAAGGTGGCAAGATATTCATTGTCCCTAGCCATAGGGGACAAAGCAAGCCTAGCTAAACGGCCTACACACAAAAATCCTAGAGAAAAAAGCCCAACAAATGAATGTTATTAATGGTGCTAAACAACGGTGTGGCGCAAGGTTCCCATGAACATGGACGTGCGGGATTCCCATGGATGTGTGTGCAGAGTTGACACATAATTCCCATGAATAGTGTACAAGAGGCCCATGGATAATGCGTTAATGAAAAAAAAGCCCATTGGACAAGGGGGAGTAAGTATTAGGCAACAAGAACTTATGAGAAAGTGACCATTGTGCCATAAGAACCATCTATCATCTAATTATTCAGAAAATAAACTATTCAGTATCCTTCCAGATAATTTTCTACTTCGATTATATAATGACAACCACATCAAAACTTTCAAATTTCAGATATTGCAATTTTGTTTTTTCAATGTTATGCTATAACATGCTTAAAAACTTTGTACATAACTAATGTCTACTTTATTGTGTTTGGAAACATATTAGAATAGCTTTATTATTATTATTATAAGTTTCTTGTACAATATTTTTTTAAAGTTTTCCGAACCAATTCTAAAATTTAAGAAAGGCCCAATTGAATTTTAAGAGATGATCAACTAAATCGATAGTACTTTTTTATTTGCTCAAAATTCAAGAGGATTAGTAAGTAAATTTATAAATAATTTATTATTTTACTGAGGGAATATTTTCCTTAGAATATATTACTACAAAACATTTTATTGAAAAAGAAAAAAGTAATTAATGTTCTTACGACTCTTTATATTTCCTATAAAAGCAATGTTAAAACTTTCTTAAAATAGTTTATTAACAATTTTCTTAAGTGCACTGTTAACATGACCCTTTTATTAATATTAATATAGAAATTTTGAATGCCAAGGGACCTCCACATCCACAATAATGACTCAGATAATGACTTGAAATTAAGGAAATGGAAAAGAAAATGGGTAATTACACAATCTCCCCTAGAGATTTGGGAGAATGAAACTCCACCCTAAATTTGATGGGAAAAAAACATTTTACCCCTTTGACATTGATTTGACAAAAATCTATTAAATTATTATGTACTAACTTGCCATTTGGTTAAGGAAAATTTTCCAAAAAGTTTTAGAATATTCAATATATATATGTGTGTGTGTTTATTTTAATGAGTTGTGGAGTGATTTGTTGTTGCAAGAGTCTTTTGGTACTTGATTTTTTATTATAAATTTATTAGTTATGTTTTTATTAACTATGGTTAAACTTAAGAAAGAGAATATTTTAAAATTTTAGAATAATCTGTTGTTAAATATTAAAGGAAGGGGGAATTGTTATTTCTTCAAATCTAAAGGGAGGTGGGTATTTTTTTTTTTCCTTTAAGTATGGGTTAGAGTGTCATTCACCCAAACCTTAAAGAAAGAGAGCGTAATTGCTCCAAAAGTAATATAAAAACAAAAAAAATCAACCCAAGGAATAAAGCATCTTTTTTTACTACTTCCTTATGTCTTCGGAAGGTAGGAGTAATTTTTTATTTTTTGTTTTTTTTGTTCACATGAATCAAGTGTATTAGCTTATTTAAATTTATTATTAATTTTATTACAAAATATTTACAAACTAGCTAGGATGATTATAAATGTTATTGGACCACTTCAAAATTAGAATAAATAAATAGCTAAATTACTTTTTTTTTTCATAGGTAAATATATATTTGCAACAAAAAATATTAAAAGTACTAGCAATATTTTATTACAAAAAATTTACAAAATGATAGGTAATGAATGTGATTAGTATAACATCAACAAAATAATAATTATATTCCTTGATTACTTTTTGTGTTCTGTCTAAATGTTAACATATCAGTCTATGTAATATTTTTAAGATAGGGTGCAGTCAATATCAACACTTTAATTGCTTGCAATATTTCTAACATCACTTTTTTGGTAACGAAGCTTTTGTTGGTTAGGAACTTAGAATACGCATAAAACAACTGATTTCATAAAACTCTTCACTAAGGATATTCCAAAGCGCATTTGTGCGTCATTTTGTCTGTGTAACTGTACGCGTACAAGAGATAAAGAGAGAGCACTTACAGTAATAACTCTCAGTCTCACTCCCACTCTCATAAATCTGATCTTGTTTTAGATTTTCTTGTGCAACATGCCAGCTTAGCTCCTCTCCTACCTCTGTCTGCATAATTTCTTCTTGTAATGTCGAAGCATCTGAGCTAACTTCTTCGGGTATGTCAAAAATGATTGGTCGCTCTAATGATGTAACTGCATCAGACTTAACCTCCAAAGCCATATGAAGACTAGTATCTCCAGCTACAGCTACTTGTCTGTGATTTGTGAACTATTAGCGAGATTTAAAGTTTGATACATATCATTATCATTCATAGTGTTATTTATTCCATGAGCCAAGTAGAGAGAATATGCTGTTGTAGGAAATGATCGAATGGAAGACAATCCTTGTTGATCGATATCTTCTCCAGAAGAATCACTATGGATGACTCATTCGTGGAATTGAATAGCTCCTTGCAATTGTTACATTTGCCTTCTGTCTTATATGAGAGCCATGTTGATAACCCTTTTTATTTGTTTGTTTTTTTTAAATAATTTTTTTAAAGAAAAAAAATTAGATGAATAATAAATGAACTAATACATTGTGAAATATTATGGATGTGAATACAAAATTCGGTAAATAATTGAAGAGTCAGTACAAAAGATAAGTATCATCCCCTTTAACGTAATAAAAATTCCTATTTCGAAATAATTTAACTTTACAGGCGTAATGATAATCTGCAAAATGCAAAGGTTGTTTTCAAACAACATATATCTCCCACCTAAAGGGTGCTTGTCTTCATGGTCTTATGTAAATCAGACAGAAAATTTCAATGACAACAACATGCATTCACATTTATTTGTAGGGAAAACTGACAAATTAATGAGCACCTTATCAAAGTAGTACAGATCAGCAAGGAAGAAAGCAGATCAGCAAGGAAGAAAAGAAACAAAGAAAAGAAGAAAGAAGCTGAAATAAGGCATTTAGGCATTAAAAGATAGTAGCTTGTTTTACTGTTTTGTTATTGTGATTAAATTGCAAGTAGTTTAGTAGTGTATTTATGTGCTAATTCTTCCACACGTGTTGTAACTAACTGTTGCACGTGCTATAACAGATTGCGCATAAGTTGGGTTTTAGTTATATACTCTGTTTTTGTATAAAGCCATGGATTTATACAAAAACAGAGTATAAAGCCATGGCCACTTTCATGTACAGATTCATTCCATTTGATGGAATACAAGTTTCTATTCATTCCAATTTCTCTCTAGCTTTTAGCTTTTCTCTCTTCCTTCAATTCTCTGTACACTGTGCTTTCTTATATGGTATCAAAGCTTGAGCCTTTGTCAATGGAGTCAAACACTGAAACAAGCTCAACTTCCTCTTCTCCACGAGAGCTTTCTCCATTGAAAGATCCTCGAAGCTCATTCTTCTTGCACCATGGTGAATCTCCAGGTGCGATCTTGGTTGGTCAACCTCTTACTGAGGATAATTACCCTACTTTGGCTAGAGCAATGAGGATGGCTTTAGATGCCAAGAGTAAGCTTGGATTCGTTGATGGTTCCATCACTGCATCAATGGCAATCACACCACTTGAGAAACAGGCTTGGTCAAAATGCAATTCAAGGATCTCATCATGGATATTGAATTCAGTTTCACCTTAATTACTGCTAGTGTCATTTATAGAGACATAACCTTTGAGGTCTGGAATGCATTCAAGAATCGGTTTTTACAAGCAAATGGACCAAGGATTTCTCAACTTTAGAAGCAAATTTCCACTATGATGCAAGGAGATTCTATAGTGACAAGCTTCTTCATTGGTCTTCAAGCTTCTTGGGATCAATTGTTGAATTTGAGGCCTTTGCCATCGTGTTCATGTGGCAAATGCACTTGTGGTGTGAATGAGAAGATTGCACATCTTCAAGACCAAGATTCAGTTATGCAATTTCTTAATGGATTGAATGACTGTTACTCACAAGTCAAGGGACAAAATGGGCTTTGGCCCTTTTTGGGCAAATTATATAGCATTATGCACCATTTTCCAAACTAAATAGAGAAATGTCTCTCTTTTCAAAAATCGAGTTAAAAAAAAAAAAAATTTCTTAGGCCCTATAGTGGCGTTTTAAGGAGCCTATAGTGATGTTTTAAGAACTTATAGTGACGTTTTTTAACTCGACTTCAATGAAATTGAGTTATAGGTAAAAAAACGCCATTATAGGTCGATTTCATTGAAGTCGAGTTAAAAAACGTTACTATAGGTCCTTAAAACGTCATTATAGGCTCCTTAAAAACGCCACTATAAGGCCTAACTCGATTTATCAAAAATCGAGTTTTAAAAGAGGGGCATTTCCCTATTTAGTTTGGGAAGGGGGGAATAATGCTATATAATTTGCCCGAAAAGGGCATAAGGCATTTTTGTCCCAAGTCAAGACTCAAATCCTCATGATAGAACCTATTCCATCCATAGATAAGACCTTCTCTTTGGTAATTCATGAGGAAAGGCAAAGATTTTCAAGTTTTAATGCCACTCCTTCAGTTGAATCTACTGCCCTTGTTGTCAAGAACCAAGTTTTCAATCAAGGTTCTTCTTCTTCAGGCAACAATGGCAAGAATTTCAAAGAGAATGTTGGAAAGGGAAGGCCTGTGTGCAATTACTATGGAAAGGTTAGGCACATCGAGGAGAAATGCTATAAGCTTGTTGGATTTCCACCAAGCTACAAGCAAAGGGGAAAAGTTGCTATGGCTAATCAGGTCATAATAGATAGTGATCAAGCTCAGAATGAAGTTGTGCATCAGAATAACCCTTTCTCCTTCACTTCAGAATAGTATCAGCAATTATTTTCTTTGCTGAATTCATGCATCCACTTCTAGCAGTTCCAATGATGCAATTCACATAGCCAATTTTGCCTTTTTAGGTATCTTTGGTGATTTCTTGCAAGATTCTATGTGCTTAAGCATGCAACACTCTATTTTTGCTGTTAATCCTTCAAATAAAATGGCTTATAATCAAGATACTTGGGTTCTTGATACAGGAGCAATAGATCATATTATTCATTCAGTTGAATTGTTTACTAAAATTACTAATTCTATCGCTTCTTTTGTTCAATTGCCTAATGGTGAAAGGGTTGCTGTCACACACATAGGAATAATTCAAGTAAAATCTAGTTTAGTTCTTGAAAATGTACTATGTGTTCTTTCTTTCACTTTGAACTTGATATCCATTAGTCAGCTAACCAAATGTTTGTCATGTTGCTTCATTTTTCTGTCCAATATGTGTTTTATACAAGACCTTTCTTGTTGGAAAACGATTGGAGTGGGTAAGTTGCATCATAATCTCTATCTACTGCAAACTTCAGTTTCTTGCAAATCTGTTTCAGTAGTATCTTCCATTCTAGGGTCTGTTCTTAGTTCTTTTGTAAATAATGTTGTAGATGTACCTGTCACCACAAAGTCATATCCCTAGTATCTTAGATTAGGTCATGTATCAGATGCTAAACTTCAAACTTTGGGTGATTGTCTTCCTGATATAAGCATTGTACATAGTAATAAAGATTGTGCTCTTTGTCCCATTGCAAAGCAGAAAAGACTCCCTTTTCCTTCTTTCAATCATTTGTCTAATAATGTTTTTGATCTTATTCATTGTGATGTTTGGGGACCATTTGCCAAATGTACTCATGATGGTTTTAGGTATTTTCTTACAATTGTTGATGATGCAACTAGATCAACATGGGTCTATCTTATGAAATCCAAATCAGATACTAGGCCTTTATTGATTTCTTTTTACAAGATGATCTCAACACAATTTCACACCAATATTAAAGCTATTAGAACTGATAATGCTCAAGAATTTTTCCTAAAAGACTTCTTTGCTAATCATGGGATTTTGCATCAGCATTCATGTGTTGCCACTCCACAACAGAACTCAGTTGTGGAACAGAACTCAGTTGTGGAGAGGAAACATTAACATATTCTAAGCATTGCTAGAGCATTACGATTTCAGTCTAATGTGCCTATTCCCTTTTGGGGTGAATGTGTTTTGATTGCTGTATACATCATCAACAGACTGCCTTCTTCCATTCTAGGAAATAAAACACCTTTTGAAAAACTTTACAACAAAATACCCTCTTATATCTACTTAAAGGTCTTTGGTTGTCTTTGTTTTGCTTCCACTTTAGCTCATAATAGGTCTAAGTTTGATTCTAGGTCTATTCCATGTGTTTTCCTAGGTTATCCTTTTGGTGTCAAAGGTTACAAGTTGCTTAATTTGGTCAATAAGAAAATTTTCGTTTCTAGAGATGTTACCTTTCATGAAACAGTGTTTCCTTTCATTTCCTCTATTTATTCTTCTTCACCTCACTTCACTATTACTTTTCCTTATCTCTTTCCTTCTTTGGATACATCTACTGCTCCTTTGGTTCCAACATCTTAACCTGTTTCCCTTGACTCTATTCCTATTTTTTATTCAATTCTTGAGTCTATCAACCCTCAGTCTCTCTCTAATTCTGATTTTCCCATTCAAAATTCTGGTCCTTTGTCTAATTCCTCATCACTTGATGCGCCTTCTTCTCAATCTTGTGATTTTCCCCTTCCTAATCCTAATGCAGATTCTGGTCCTAGTATTACAGATCTTGCAATTATACCTTCTACTTCATCACCTCCACCTTTGAGAAAATCTACTAGGGTCTCTAAGCCTCCTCCATATTTGCAAGACTATAAGTGCAGCTACATTAATACTGATTAGTTTGATCCTTCCAATCATGCCATCAAGTCTGGCTCAACCTCAAGCATCTCAGGTACTAAATATCCCTTATCTCACTATCTTGGTTCTTTTAATCTGTCTCCCTCCTATGCACATTTTTGCTCTCTTATCACTGTTGTTTCTGAACCTAAGTCTTATCAAGAGGCTGTCCAAGATCCTAAATGGCAGGATGCTATGGCTGTTGAGATTGCTACATTGGAATCTAACCAGACCTGGTCTTTCGCTCCATTACCTCCTCGTAAAAGGGCCATTGGATGCAAATGGGTGTATAGAGTGAAGTATAAGGCTAATGGCATAATGGAGAGATATAAGGCAAGACTTGTAGCTAAGGGTTTCACCCAACAGGAAGGCTTGGACTTCACAGAGACTTTTTCACCTATTGCAAAGATGACTACTGTTAAAACTTGCTTGCTATATTTGCTGTGAGGGGTTGGCACCTGATTCAGCTTGATGTAAACAATGCTTTCCTTTATGGTGAGCTTCATAAAGAGGTTTACATGCAGCTGCCACACGGTCTTCACAACAATGGGGAGAATTTAGTATGCAAGCTTAATAAATCCTTGTTTGGCCTCAAGCAAGCATCAAGGCAGTGGTACTCTAAATTTTCATCTACTATTCTCAAGTGTGGATTTAAACAATCCAAGTCTAATTACTCCTTATTTACCAAGAAGTTCAATCAATCATTCATAGCAGTTTTGGTTTATGTTGATGATATTCTTATAGCTAGTAATGATGTTCATGCTGTTGAAGAGCTTAAAGTGTTCCTGGATCAAGAGTTTAAGCTAAAGGATCTTGGAAACTTGAAATTTTTTCTTGGTCTTGAAGTGGCTAGATTAGATAAAGGCATTTCCTTATGTCAAAGGAAGTATGCTTTGGAAGTGCTTAAAGATGTAGGCATGACAGGATGCAAGCCTAGCAAAGTTCTTATGGAATAGAACTTAAAATTAAGCAAGTATCATGGGGAGTTATTACCTGATCCTGGTGTTTATAAGAGACTAGTTGTCAAGTTGTTGTACCTCACTATTACTAGACCAGACATCACATACTCAGTGCACAAATTGAGTCAAGAAAACCTCATCTGGATACAACCTATAAAGTGTTACAATACATAAAAGGCAGTCCTGGATAAGGTATTTTGTTGTCATCTAGATGAGATTTGCAACTAAAGGCATTCATAGATGCAGATTGGGCATCCTGTGTTGACACTAGAAGATCAACTACTGGTTATTATGTCTTCTTGGGTGATTCTCTAGTTTCATGGAAGTCTGAAAAGCAGTCCATAGTCTCTAAATCTTCTGCTGAAGTAGAGTATTGAGCCATGGAAATGGCTGTATGTGAGATGACTTGGATATTGGCTTTGTTAAAAGATTTGGAAGTAGATCATCCAAAGCCTACAATGCTGTTTTATAACAATCAATCAGCCATATATATTGGTGAGAATCCTATTTTTCATAAAAGGACAAAACATATAGAGGTAGACTATCATTTGGTCAAAGACAAGGTGCAAGACAAAGTCATTAGGCTGTTCTTCACTCCCACACATTCACAGTTAGTAGACTGATTAACAAAGGCTCTTAGTGGCCAACAATTGAAATCTTTACTTAGCAAGATGAGCATTGTGAATATACACAATACTGGTTCTCATCTTGAGGGGGAGTATCAAAGTAGTATAGATTAGCAAGGAAGAAAGCAAATCAACAAGGAAGAAAAGAAACGAAGAAAATAAGAAAGAAGCTGAAATAAAGCATTTAGGCATTAAACGACAGTAGCTTGTTTTACTGTTTTGTTACTGTGATTAAACTGCAAGTAGTTTAGTAGTGTATTTATGTGCTAATTCTTTCACATGTGTTGTAACTAACTGTTGCACGTGCTATAACAGATTGCGCATAAGTTGGGTTTTAGTTATATACTCTGTTTTTGTATAAAGCCACTTTCATGTATAGATTTATTCAATTTGATGGAATACAAGTTTTTCTTATTTCCAATTTCTCTTTAGCTTTTAGCTTTTCTCTCTTTCTTCAATTCTCTGTACTCTATGCTTTCTTATACACCTTGATGTTTGTTATATCATATTCACATGTATTCCTATAAACGAAGCTTTACAGCTTGCAAGTTAAAAGTTTAAAGAGAGAGAGAGAGAGAGAGAGAGAGAGAGAGAGAGAGAGAGGAACGATTTTTAATTTTTTTTTAAATATACTAAATATTTTTAACATACACATAAAAAAGAGGAATAATTTTGAATAAAAATATTGTGTAACTTACCAGGATAAAAATATCGAGCTTATGGTTTATGGATTTAGGAAAACAAAAATAATCTAAGAGTAACGGTAACAGTTATTATGCTATATTGATTTTTATTACAGGAGCATGATAATACTTACAACTTACTATTAGAAGTCTAGAATTCGAAGGAAACTAATGTCGCTGGACTTCTTAAAAGCACATCCGGTTCCTTTATGGGTGAGTTCGGATGGGAAACTCACTGCGGGCAAAGTCTCCTTTTATGTAGAAAAATAAAAAATGATCTACTGCCAATAGTTTAATTTGTACGGGTCATTAATGTTGATAGAACTTTCACATGTAGTCCAAAGTCCTAACTCCTAAGTTTTTTGTTTTTGGTTGGGGGGGGGGGGGGGGGGGGGGGGGTGGGATTAACTGCATTAATATAAACTAGTCATAAAAGGCGAAGTATTGGCAATAAGCCTTAAGGAATACAACCCCGATGCATCCGAATTTAAAATATTACAAAGTTCTTCCGATAAGGAAAGTCTAAAACAGCAAAAGTCCCAGAAAAGGTGCAGCCTCCTTTGGTGAGATAGTCCGCTCCCTTATTCACTTCCCCTAACTCCTAAGTAAAATAAAAAATTGCATGGAAAAAATAGATAATAAAAAAATCAAACTACTAAGTAGCTGACTTTGTATCCATGTGACTTGTTGACTTAAGATGAAGAAAGGTTAGAGAGAGAGAGAGAGTAATATAAACATATATAACTCAAAAATTTGTGGGTTTCAATTAGGTAATTGGAAAATTCTTTTGTTATTAAATAAGAGATCTAAATTTGAACTTTGTGATATTAATAAAACAATTTGTATCTTAACCTGATAATAAAAAATAATCATTATGAAGTGAACCTTGTAGATTGAGCTTCTATAGTATTTATTAGGGGAAAAAAAGATAACTAAATCATTCTATTGTATACATAAATTGCCTGTGTATGTTATTCTTGATATTTTGTACAGATTGATCTTGGTGCAGTGGTCACTCCACAGGTATAAATGCTTGTAGAGTGTGGGGGTAAGGACTATGGTTTCAAGTCTTTAGGAGAGACCTTTACACACATATACACTTAGTTTAGGCTAGAGTAACAATTCTATCTTATATAAAAATAAAAAATGAAAAATAAATATATGTGAGTATTAAATGATCTTATCATTTACCCACAGAACAATCATTAAGAAAACCCTATATGAAAGCTACTTTTATTATATTTAAGGTTTTTTTTTAAAATATATAATATATATATATATATATATCTCTATGCGTGTGTGATAGAATTTTAACTTATGATTATCGTTTCATAATGATTGCTCTTTATCATTATCATTATTATTATTATTATTTATTTTTTTTGAGAAGGAAATTGATGGATTTTAATATTGTAATTCAACTACATCCAATTGTAAAATCGAAACAATATGTGATGGGAAATCTTCCATCCATACTTGAAAATCTGGTATGCATAATGCATTTCTAACCAAACTATGAGCAACCCTATTGCTGCTTCTCTTAATGTGAGAATACAACAATCTTACAAAATTGTTAGCAAACACTTTCACATCTTCAATTAGTAAACCCATTGGTGATAAGCTACACTCCTCCGACTTCAAAGCTTGAATTAGTCCAAGAGAATCACCTTCAAAGATAGCACTTCGAAATCCCAACTCAAACGCAAAAGACAATGCCTTGAGGGCTGCCAATGCCTCAATCTCTTCAGCCTTGTATGCTTAAGGGATTTTTTGTGAGCAAGAAGCCAAAGCAGTCCCATTACTATCCCATATCACCACTCCAATATACTGGACATATTAGATGCACCAAAAATAGCACCATTAAAATTTATTTTCACCATCGCAGCTGGCGAGCATCTCCACCTTGTCCCTCCACTGCCATTGGTTATTACTTGGACATTTGGGACCTACAGATTCTCTCGGACTGTGCCAACACTTCCTTAGCACGTTCTGCCACTTGATGAAGCGAAACAGCTTGTAAGTGCAGTCAAGTTTTATTTCCTTTATTCCACACCATCCAAGCCGTGTATGCAAACAGTTCTAGTGACTTCCCTTATGCAATCAACCAAGACAACAACTCCTTGACATCCATAAATTCCACCTCAGACCTGAAATTCCATATTCTATGATCAGCCCACACAACATCCAATTCTGGGCAAGACCATAATGCATGCTCGACTTCCTCCATAGCTGAATTATGTTGAATATTAGCTCTGATACTATGTTAAATGGACAATATTATCAAACGCAATGTGTTATACCATGTTGTGTATGCTAGAGTGGATGCGGAAGATGAAGCATAGAATAGGAACACTGAGAACACGAGGATTACATGGTTCAGCCTTGACGGCCTACATCCACGGAGGAATCCCTTAAGGGCTACATCTTTATTGTATAAGAGTGTAGTACAATAACTTGCGTTACAATGAACTCTAACATGAGTATATATAGGCGACTAAACGCTAGACTACTAGTACAAGTAGGACTGGGCTTGGGCCTATTACATTGGGCTAATATCTGTCTAATATATATCTCTAACACCCTCCCTCAAACTCAAGGCGGAAGCTCGATAAAGACTTGAGGTTGGATAAGTATGAGAAGATCACTTGAAGATGCCTTGAAGAATGTTTTTGAAGAAACCACAATGAAGAATGTGCCAATTGACCAATTTCGGAGCTTCAAATGAAGAAACGGAGTCCAAAATTGGAATCTACGCGAAAAACTGAGCAAGATAGGCCCTTTCGAAAATTTTGACTTTTGGTCAAAGGTCAACGCAAAAAAGTCAAAGTCAACTGGTCCAGGGTTAAAGTCAACGGATACTGGTAGAGCATTATGATCAGCTACAACCTTCCTCTTCATCAGCGCTTGTTTAGTTGGTAGAGCATTACGATAATCTTGCCAAAGGAAATTTTTTTATTTTTGGTGGGACTTGCAGCTGCCAAATCTCCTTCCAAACCTGTTTGTCACGGCTTGGGGTGGTTTGTGGGTTTAAATGCAGCTTAGACTCTTGCTTTAGGAACCTATAACCAGATTTACATGTATAGTGGCCTAAAGTGGAGTAAGGCCAATATAGAGCATCCTCTGTTACTGTTCGGATAAGAGGGATTGACTTGATCATATCAGCATCTTCTTCCATAAATAGGCCATTAATCAGCCCTTCATTCCATTTTCTTGTGAATGGATCTATAAGCGAATCCATTGTATGATTTTCAAACCCTTCTATTAGACAAATTGGCTGCCATGGGGGGTTTTCTTGGTAGCCAGTGTTGCTGCCATATATTAATTTTTTCTCCACTTTGAACCCTCCATATGGCCCCCCTTTGAATGATATCTCTTCCTCTAAGAATGCTTTTCCAAGCGTAAGATCCTAACCTTGAATCAACAGCCTCCATAAGTGATGAATTTGGGAAGAAACAAGCTTTAAATACCTTGTTGAGGAGTGAGGTCTTATTTTGCAAGAGTCGCCATGCTTGCTTGGCTAGAAGAGAGTCATTGAACATGGCAAGATCTCGAAAACCCATACCACCAATGGATTTAGATTTTGTCATGTCCTCCCATTTAACTCAATGAATTTTTCGACGGTCACCTCTTTGTCCCCACCAAAACTCCTTTATAAGGGCCTCAATCTCATTGCACAAACTCATTGGCAATTTAAAGCAGCCCATAGTGTAGGTAGGGATAGCTTGCTCTTTATCATTATTCATTAGGTCAAAATGCCTATTGGATCTTGGTGTAGGCGGAATTTATACCTTAGATCTTTTAGTATATGGTAAGAGACTTTTCCAAATGAGCATACTGAAAACTTGCTAATTATCATAAGGTATTTAGAATCAAAATAAAGTGAAGCAAAGCCCAAAAATTCACATCCTCAAAGGTGTTGAGTTGGGGTTTTTTTGTTTTTTTGTTTTTGCTTTTGGTGGACGTGAATCTCTCAAATTTTGAATATAAATCAAAGAAGTCAATACTGTATTGATATCGAGGAAATATACTGTACCTGCCATTAAACTGGTACCCGCACTCCTCCAAAACCTAACTGGAAATTGTAAATTAATGTATTATATTGATTTGACTATAATTGGTTCCATAATGTTTTCATTAAGGTTGAAAGGGTTTTTGTACGTTTATTTTGGTGTTTTATGGAGTTGATTTGCTTTGTATGATTGAGTTTATTCTTAGCTTGAGAGTTTTGGATAAAATACTCTTTTGGGTTACTTGAATTAATTTTCTTTTATATATTCTCAATTCATAAAAGAGTATATTTTAATTCAACAAACTAGTATCAAATTTTGGCTGATGAGTTATGGTATGTTTGGTTGGGATGATTTTGGGAAGGATGGAAAAAATAGAGGGGAAAATAGGTGAGAAAATAATTGAGAGTAGTGTTTGGTTGGAATGAGAGGGGGAAAGAAAAATAGTGGGGTCAAAGAGTTTTCTCCCGGGCCCACCAAAATTCAATCTCCCCAAATTAGGAAGATTCTAGGAGAGAAAACAAGGAGCCACCTTGTTGCTTTTGGACAAATATATCCCAATAGAAACGTTTAGGACGTTTTGGGTCTTTTGGCTTTTTGCTTTTTGGTATTTTTCTGGACGTTTCTCTTTCCCTTTTGGCTTTTTTTTTTTTTTTTGTGGACATTTGAAAGTTACGTTTGGACTCTTTTTTGCAAAATTAAATCAACTTAATTAAATTAACCAATTTAATGTTAAAGGGGAAAGTCGTGTACAACAATTCAAAATTAAAACATAAAAATAAAAAAAAATAATTGTGAATCTCAGAGCAATATGTGATCATGTGAATAAGGGTGTATTTGGATATCGCTTATTTGCTGAAAATTGAAGACTTATTATCAAAAACACTGTAACAAAATAATTTTTAAATGTGTAAATGNTTTAGACACTGATCATCATTTTGGTGTCTAAAATGATGATCCAGGAAAACTTAGTAATTAGCTATGGAATACAACTTAATTATATACAAAATGTGAGCTTTCTTAATCCAAAAAGATTGGAGCGATCAAATTAAATCATAATATTAGATGTATCAATCATTAAATATTTTAACTCAAATAAGATAAAAACACACTAAGGGTCTTTTGGTTGGTAGAATGGAAAAAATGGAGGATAAAAAATTTTAGTTTCTCTCATTTGTGTTTGTTGGGAGGGTGAAAAAGTGGAGGGAAAGAAAAAATTTTTTGTTTGGCTGAGAAGAAAAATGAGAGGATTGAAAAGAGTTTATATAAATTTACTATCATGTCCCTATTAAATAAAACAAATAGTAATGCATTATATACCTTAAAAATTTGTGTATACATGGGCACTTCATTTAAATTTTTTTTTTTTAAAAAAAAACACAAGAAATTAACCCAAAACAGTTTTCTTAAAAAAAAAAAAAAAAAAGCAACCAAAACTGATGAGAACAAAACATATGAGCACCCAAAAAAGAGAAGAAAAAAAAAAGTAGAAGAAAGAAATGTCCAGAAAAGACCCAAACTTTTTTTTTTTTTTTTTTTTTTGAAGAAACTCAGATGTCCACTATTAATTATTAAATGCTGATAAGCACAAATGGGTTTAAAAAAAAAAAAAAAAACTTTCAGACAATTTTTTAACGACATTATTGACTTATTATTGTTGGGTTATGCTAACGAGTGTCCTTAGGGTAATGATTAACAATCCATTTTAAAAATGTTTTTATACCACTTTTATGAGAAATAGAAAAAGTTGTCAAAACATTAATTACTTTTTTTTTTTTTCGTAAAAACTTTCTTTAAATGGATTATTAACTATTATTCTAAGAGTATCCATTAGCATTTCTTATTATTGTTTGGACCATGTTTTCTTCTTCAAAGAATGATTTACAATATTTTTTTTTTTACGGCGATTTACATATATATATATATATATATTTAGAATACTATGTATTTTAACACACTTACCTAAGAAGAGAGAAAAATAAATTTTAAAAAAATTAAAAGTAGTGAATATCTAAAAGAACCGTGATTTACAAAATATTAAATAAACATGCAAGAAGTTCAGTCAGATATATACGCAAGCATTGGAATTTTTTTTCTAAATAACAACAAATATTAAAAAATTTAGTTAGGTGTCACGTTTTAAAAGAATGTAGAAAACTAACATCTCGAGTGTCTAAAACTCGAGTTCCAAGATAAAAATCGAGTTTTTAAGCCTCGATTTGTAAGCGGATAAGAAAAAAAATCCATGTGGAAATCGAGTTTTAAAGACTCGAGTTCCATAAACGCCGCTATAGAGCTTAAAAACGTCACTATAGGGTTTAAAAATGGAATTATAAAAAATTTTTGCCGTAAAACGCCGCTATAGGGCTTAAAAACGTTATTATAGGGCTTAAAAACGCCACTATAGGGCTCCCTGAACCTGGTATTGAACCCATAAAAAAAATTTGGCAGGAAAACGCCGCTATAGGGCTTTAAAAGGTTACCATAGGACTTATAAACGCCACTATAGGGGCGATCAAAATAATTTTTTTTTTGCATGGAGCTCGATTTTCAAAAACTCGAGATCCATGTGGCATTTTCAGTCCAACAACACTCGCAAAGCGAGTCTTTAAGACTCGAGTTTTAATATGGATCTCGAGTTTCTAAAACTCAAGATGCTATTTTTCTTAATTCTTCAAAACTTTGCCTAACTTACTATATACTTGGCCTTTACGTTGTTAGTCTGCCCATTCCCCCGCAAGCATTACTTTCGTTGCAGGTTGACGTCACGTATCAAGTCATGCTTTGTTGCATTGACTATTTTGCTGCTTAATATTTTGTAATGTATGAACGCATGTTGTGCACTGACATCTCAGATTAACTTAACCATACAAATTAAATAAACTCTGAAAGCTAGCTGTAGTGCTTCAAGTGGAATAAAATACTAAATTCTAAACATATACACCTTAACTATAGCACGTGCTTGGATCTAGATAACACATTTTTAACTTTCAATAAGGAAAATTTGATTCGGTTTGCTCAATTTTATCTAAATTATTTTTTCAGAAATTCAATTTACTACTATGGATATGGATAACCATATTGAGACGTACATCTCTGAAATGTTTTCTATTAAAGAGTTTTTAACACTTAAATTAGACAGCTTGCTAAAAGATGGTAAAAATGGGAAAAAAAAATTGATATATTATATCTAGTTTACTCATCGCTTTCTCAAAAAAAGAAAAAAAAAAGAAAAAAAAAGAGTTGTTTAGGTTTACTCATTGGATATATTGCCAATAATCGATAGTACCGATTTTAAACAATAATATGGTTAAAAATCCGTTTCTCAAAAAAAATATGGTTAAAAATCCAAAATTTATTACACAAGGTAACCAGAGATCAGGGGTGAAATAAATGACTACTTTCAGACATTATCTAAACCATTATTTAAGTATTTAAAATTGCATATCTATAAAAATATAAAAAGAGATTCACATGTAAAATTTTCATGTTTTGAATTAATTATTATTATTATTGTTATTATTTGTGCTATATCAGGGACATTTATACTGATTTTAATACAAAATGTAAAACCATCTTCATTCCTCCGATCATCTCTCATGCTTTGTAAAGGTTAAAACTTCAACCAATTTCGGAGCATTCACAATAACTTGATCTTTTAGTTATTTAATACCTATGACAACTCATTACTATTATCAAGCATACACCTTTCATTGAATGTAAATTAAACATAAACTCAATGATAAATTACAACTTACCCACATGTGATTTACTCAAAATTCAACTTACTTACCTGTGGTTTTATTTTTGACATTTTATCCATTTAAAGTCATTTTCGTTAGGGGTTTGTAACTCACCTTCTCATTTGCCATCAAACTAACACCTTTTATACCAAAAACATAACATAAAATGAACCAAACACTCTCCCTACACAAAACCTCTCACGAGAGCTCACTACTTCAAAATCAATACCATGGAGACTTGGATTGAGTTACTTAGACCATTGTTTAGCTTGGAATCATTTGAGTGATTATAGTAAGGTGAAGCTAGAGTCTGAAATCTAATGGATCATCCAAAAGGCAGGTATGCTCTTGAGTTATGGTTTGAAAATGTGAAGGAGTTGATGATAGATTACTATATGAAATTGGTTAATTTGTACATATATTATCACATGTGATCTACAAGAAAACGTTATCAATGAAATTTTCTTCATCAATTTTTGCTATGT
The DNA here is from genome assembly GCF_002906115.3 of Quercus suber. Lineage (NCBI taxonomy): Eukaryota > Viridiplantae > Streptophyta > Magnoliopsida > Fagales > Fagaceae > Quercus > Quercus suber. The sequence continues at coordinate 254,803 of NW_027069643.1, read as the reverse complement.
CTTCATCAAGTGGTAATGGTTCTATAACAAGTGGATTTCACTGAGATTCAGATGGGCATTTATGCACCCATGAGAAGTGTACCATGCAAACAAGTTTGAGAGTTGGTAACTTTGGAAGGAGATTTCTAGGTTGTAGCCATTTTAAGGTAAGCAAGAATTTTTATTTATTTTATTTATTTTATTTGAATTGAATTATATTGAATTGAATTGAATAATTAATTGTGATGAATTGTGAATTGTGAAATTAATTGTTCTAAATCTAATGATTAGGTTTGTCCCAAATGTGCTTCTTTCAATGGGTGGATAAACAAACTTGTAGGCTTGGGAATGAAACTACCCCACTTGTCCTTCAAAGGATAAGTATGCTTGAGAATGAATTGCAGCTTGCAAATTAGAGAGAAATGACAACCAGGGAAATGGAAGAAAAAACTAATAAGAGGGAAAGAAAAGCTTATGAACTTTATGTTGAAGCTAGGGAGAAAGTAATGAGGGTTATAGAGAAGGAGAGATTGTGCTATCTTGCACTAGTTGTGTCATGGGTGCTTTTCCTTTTTGTAATGTTGTTGTTGTGTTTTGATTCAACGAACAACATAGGGATGAAGAACCTAAGTCTGCCATAATGCTTGTTTGGTGTGTTCAAAGGTGGTTGGGTCTTAGAATACATTTCGGTAGATGGTTTTTTACCGTTTTGTAAGATGAATGCTAAAATGGTCATTTTGGAACACGTCATGTAACTGAACCTAATATTATATATATATATATATATATATTGTGGGAATAAGAGTCCAAATTTGTATATTGGGCTTTGGGCCCTATTCAAGGATGTGGATACGTCCGATGAGGAGTAAATGGTTGGGAAATGCCCTAGAATGGAGGATCACGCAAGGAAAGGATGGAGGAATATAGTCCGAGAAGGTTATCCTTCTCGGATAGGATGAATATCAGTTAAGCAAGCACTTGGGCGATTTAGGTGACCTTCCAGGAAGTTCCAACGATAAGAATAAACTTCAGGCATATACAAAGGTGATAAGAATACAGAAATATCTACAAGTAAAAGTTGTTACAACCACATTAAATGTACTGTAACAACTTTTCTGACCGCATTTATATGGAGAAGACCCTTGAACAATGCAGTCTCAGCTACCACCACTCATAGAGAACCAAATAAGATGTTCGATAGGACATGTATTCAAGTGAAAGCTTAGATGATTAACAAGTGTACGATCAATATGATCTGAAGGGAAACTATATAATGTAAAAGACCTCCCATAAAAGGGGGATTGGAGGAAATAGAAAAAGAAGAGAGAAAAAGATTTACTGCAGCACTAAGGATTGTATTAGCTTTCAGGAACAGAAGTTCAGTTCATAGTTCATCTCCTTGGACACCAATTTAATCAAGTTTCAAGTGTGTTTTTGTACTTATTCATCTTTTAAATCCTTATTAACTGTTGTTTAATTCACAAATAGCCTAACTCTTTCACCCACTCTCTACAAATTCATTATATTGGGTTCATTAGGCTCACATCCCACATCTTTTGGGCTTGTGCTACAAATCGTGACCCTACATATATATATATATATATATGTATGTTTGGTATTTGTTGGCAATATATGTTTGGAATTTTTTTGGTGGATGGTTGTTCAACCCTTGTTTCAAATTAGCTCCAGGAATAAGGTAATGAAATTTGCTTGTAGTAGGTACTCCTAACCCTACACACATATCTTGTCTTTCAAAGAAACTCAGTCTATTGGGGTCAAAATTGTCAATAATAGTAATATTGCCACCTAAATATACAAAGTCTGGGTTCCACTCAAAGGTGCCACCATGATGAATCTCAAAAGCGAAATTCAAGTCAGCTATTTGCATATAAATTATTGTAATAAACTCTACATGTTAACACAGAGAACTATTCAAAAAAAAAAAAAAAATACAATACAAACACAGTAGATACAAACAAAAGTTTTTGTTTTGTTTTTGGGAGACAAATACATGGAAAGGGACCCCAAATACCTCATATACACACCTTTCTTTTTCAAAGCCAAAAGATTCCTATGGTTCACACAGAGCACAACACACAAACAGACCATACTGTTAACAAATCATGGGTATTTAGGTAAAATATATATTTATAAACCAATGTCGCAAATTTTCAACATTTCCTACAACAATATGCACATTCATAAACAAATAAAAAAAAATTTAACAATGTATACCTAATTTCACAAAAAATTAGAACCCTAGGTTAACAACGTAGTTGGAATAAATTTGAGCGAGATAAGCTTCAAAATCTGTCACGGTTTCCTCGATTTCCTTATTCGTAATTACTCAATTGACTACATGCTAAACAATGGTCTAAGTAATTCAATCTAGGTCTCTATGGTATTGATTTTGTAGTGAGATATCGTGAGAGGTTTTGTGTAGGGAGAGTGTTTGATTCATTTAATGTTATGCTTTTGGTTTAAAAGGTGCTAGTCTGACGACAAATGGGGAGGTGAGTTACGGACCCCTAACAGAAAGGATCTCAAGTGGGTAAATTGTTAAAAAATCAAATCACAAGTAGGTAAGTTGAATTTCGGGCAAACCACAAGTATGTAAGTTGTAATTTGCCCTAATTTCAAATATCTTGTGTGAATAAATTAAGATATTTGTTTCCATTCCCAGTTCATAATATAACCATCTTTTATAATAATTTCTCACATCAATTACAAAAGACTACATGTGATGATGTGAATAAGAATATCAAATACACCATAATGAGAACTCCAATGTGTATCTTAAGATCCTTTGAGATTCATTTTTTGATTCAAGCCACAACTAGTTGAAATTTCATTATTTTTTTTTTTTACAACTTCAACAAAATAATTTTCATGAAAAATATCAAGACTTTCCAATGATGCTCCTAGAACACATTTTCCCGGCCCCCATTAATTATGCTACTTATTGGGTTTTAGCTCATCCCGCTTTCTAACAGTTTTTCAGATCAATTAGCTATACCTCTAGTATGGAACTTACTTTATTTGGTGGGGATTGGAGTGCTGTGTTAAATTGGAAGACTTGCTGTAAACGATCGGTGACTCAATCTTGCTATGTTCAACGAGATCGTAATTAATTCTATTGAAGGTTAGGCACTTGAGGTTTGCTAGTCTTAGGCGTGGTAGGCCTAGATTCAATGTTGAGGTTGCTTATTCTTGATAAGATTGTGACCTCTTGCAATCTATTTGGAGTTTTGTAATATATTCATGTATTTTATGGAGGCACACTATTTTTACTTATCGTTTGTAAATGTATTATAGAGCTTTGACTTGTAATATGGAGATTTCAATATGATTATTTATTCTTATCATGTGAAAAAGAAAAGAAAAGAAAAATCTCCTACAGTTTCTCTCTCAATGGTTTTTTTTTTTTTTTTTTCCATGCTTTGGACCCTTTTGGGTTTGGGGCGTGACATAGGATATCCCATAGAAGAGTGATAAGTCCATAATATTTTCACCTCTATTCCTAGATGAGTATGGGGAGAAGAGAGCATATGGGCACGGGGAGAGGAGATCTATTTAGTTGGAGAAGAGAAAGAAAGAAAATAAAACACAAAGAAGAGTGAGTTTGGTATGGAGAGAGAGAAGAGTCATTGGGTGTAGTGAGTAATGGGCTAGCACGGATTTGACTACACACAGGCAGTAAGTCCCACAACTTCAATGTATTTACAATATTTACATCAGAACTCATATATCATCACTCAGTAACACATTATTTTTGTTTTCATTCTCACTCACCCATCACTCATTTTGTTGAGTTATGGGTGATGAGAACTAAAAATGAGAACTAAGCCAAACATGCATCTTAGGAATGGGACCCACCTAAGTGAGTAATAGGTGATGGAAACTGAGTATTGGGTGATGAAAAAAAATCTAAACCAAACAGCTTCTAAGTGATTGATTATTACTTTCACAATACTTATATATAGTATAATAGTAGAGATCCTATAGATTCATGAGTTTTTTTTTTTTTTAAAAGATAGGTTTTAGTTGCAACTTATTTGAATTTCTTCTACTTCATTATTATTATTATTATTATTATTTTTTAAGTTATGGTTTCATTTAAAGCTATCTCAAAGCATAGAGGAATCATATGGTTTATTCAAATCTTCAATAGTGGGCGGGTATATAGCAACTTAGCACAAGAAAATTATAACCACTTTGCCCATGAAAAGATGAAGAGAAATGTTATGTCTACAACATTTTCATAACATATCCTATGTGGCTGGCTGTTACGGGTTGCTATTAGTGGGGTAGAAAAGTAATTTTAGTGGTAGGTTCAAATTAGAACCAACAACAACTAAGATAGAATTACTATGACATCCACGATATTATGATTGCTCTATATCATCAAATCAAGACATCAATTGATTTTTTGTATAAGCAGGATTTGAACTCTAAATCTCTTATTTGACAATAAAAGCCTTTACCATATTTTTTTTGGAAGAAGGAAGCGGTGAATTTTATTAAGAAACAATAACCAAATTGGCTTGAATTACAACTTTAAAGTATAACGAGACATATTCCATCCATATTAATAAACCTATGACACGGATTGCTAGTTGAGAATAATTAGAACCTATCATGGAACAAATATATATATATATATATATATAATTATGAAGCTTTAAAAGTTTGTGGATAAGATTTTAAGTCAACCTGAAGTCAAAATTATTTTATTTTAGAATAAATATATATATATATATATATATAATTATGAAGCTTTAAAAGTTTGTGGATAAGATTTTAAGTCAACCTGAAGTCAAAATTATTTTATTTTAGAAATAAATAAACACAATAGAGAGGAAATGCTCCAGGCACAAAGTGTTTGGGAGGTCTAAGGGGGAAAGGGTTTCAGTTGCAGAATTAGCAGCATGTTATAATTATTTCTTAAAAAAAAAATAGGAGAGAAGATGGAGTTATAAGTCTAACACATAAAATTCAAATAAAATTGCGAACTTTCATTCCCAAAATCCTTTAATTTCACTTACTACAAGTGAAAAGCTTAGAAAAAAACATAAAATACAAATGAAATCTTTTTTATTTATTATTTTTTTGAAAAGAAAATACAAATGAAATCTGATCAAGATGAATAAAAAAACGAGACTAATGAAATTAAAGTAATATTCTTTTAACGCAAACCCAAGACACGAATTTATTGTTTTGTACCAAACTGTGGTACTCTTGAAACATTAAAAGCGAATTTCAAAAAAGATAAAAAAGAAACATCAAAGCCGAAACTCGGCGTCGGAGTTATTTTGAGTCTTTGACAACCACAAACAATTGCCCAATTAGCATCATCAACTAAAAGAGCCTACGTTTTCTTCCGAAAAAGAAGAATCTACGTTTACTTGGTCCAAGAAGTAACCCAGACCAGTATGAGTGGATTGCATCAACCCAAAGTTGACGATGTAACAGAACAAACAAAGCAACAGGGAAACCAGCCGAAGCTATTATAACAATCGGAAGCCATGAAATTTCGCTTTCATAGACCAAAAAGCAGGTTGCACTGAAGGCTGCCACCATGCCTCCTATAGACATGAAGAGTGCTGTAAGTCCAACCACCAACTTTCCAGGTAATGCACAGAGGAAATCTTCTTCGGCAAAACGGGACGTGAGAATTGACAAGAACATTAATATGGAAGTCGAAGAGCATAACAGTGCTACTGTATCCGATATGAAAAATACCATAAACCATTTACTTTTCAAGAAAACAGGAATTCCAGTATCCCCCTTGTTACCACCTGGTACAGTGAAGGCTGCAGCGAAAACTACAGTGGCAATCAGTGTTGCCACAACCATGCAATAGTTTGCTGTGTCCTTCATCCACGTTTCACCACGTGTCTTCAAATCATTATGTGTTTCTGTAAATAAATCCCACGGCGTTTTGCCTTCTTTGTCTATTGATTTCTTCTGCAGATATGAAGGTGGCACAATCTTTTCTACCTCCTACAATTTTACATATGTAAATTGATAAATGTGGCTGGCAAAGAAAGTATAAAAAGAAAATATAATGTAATAATTGATTAATCCAAATACGCTTTCATTGAAAATTTATAAAATGACATAACATTGCATTAAGGAACTTCTAAGTCATAACTCCTCCATTTCAAGGGTGATAGAAGTGGAAAATTATTAGGTACTCTCGGAGTATCATAATGCTTACTCTCCATTCTTATATAAATGGTAGATCCCACCATAAATTTAATTAGTGGGACCCACTATTCATGTGAAATGAGAGAGTACGTATTTATGATATTCTAGAAGTATACAATAATTTCCCGATAGAAGTGGCATAACTTTTATGTGGGCCTTTTAGCGTGACACCACTTTTATTTACACCATTTCTGATATGCCATTTCAGAAAAGATGTGTGAATAATTTTGTGCCTAAAAATTTATTGATAATAAATATAGGTGAGTTACTCACTATTTCCTTCATTTCAAGGAAGGCCTTTTAGGTTAAAGTAGGTTTCTATATGTTATATTAATTATTCAAGGAAGCTCCCCAAGGTATTTATCTCTCCAATACATTATACTGAAGCAATGTAATTCTTACCATTGCACACTCTTGGTGTGATAGTCACTTTACAAGTATATTGTAAAGTGTGGGGGAGCAAAGGCTGAAGTTCAAGTATTCAAGAAGGAGTTTCACATACATATACACTTAAATTAGGTTAAAGTAAAATTCTATCTTGTCAAAAAAAAAAAAAAAAAAGGCAGCTAAAATATTGGGTTGATAGAAATTGAGCTCAATTGAAACCTTAAATTGTTAATGCCGAAAGAAATATTAAAAAAGAACTCATGATTGATAATGTTACCAAAAGATTAAGTGAATTAGTTATTTTCAATTGAAAAAGAGATGTTAGCATTAGCAAACTTAAATACAAAAGCTTAATTAGCACTATAAAAAAATTATTAGTAATTTTGTATATAAAAAAAGCATGAAGAACATAGAAAGTTAAAAGAAATATATTTGATTGATATTTAATAATAATAAAAAAATTATTTAAATTGTCTTAAGCTGTAAACTGTGTCGTGCTGGCCCGCATGCTAATAGATTTACATCAAATTGAAATAAAAGCACTAACACTAACCTTAAACCACAAAAACTCTCGTTGCATTTGAAGGGCTGCTCCTGATACCATATTAAGTCGACTTGAAGGAGCCAATTTTCCAGCTAAGTGCAGGATGTTGTAGTTTTCTTCATCAACATAATGTAAAACCATATCCTTGATAGCGCCTATCTCATAAATCAGATTAAATACAGTCTCTTGCCGATTCAAAACAGCAATATGAAATATACTTCGGCATTTTGCGTCTGTAGTCCATATGAGATCAGGATAAGAGCGAATAACAATAATTAAAAGTTCAGCATTCCCCATTTTGGCAGCTTCAAAAAGAAAAGTCTTAACATGATCATAAAATTGCTCTCCTTGCAATAGGCGAACCTCTCTCCAAAGGCCTTCAACTAATTGACGAGCTAATGTCTGCATCAGAGCTTTTTTATAAATCCCTTTGAACCCTATGATTAAGAAAATAAAACATTGATTTAAAATGTTAATATATATAGTTAGAATTATACTACAAATCAAGTTCAATATTGTATAACTTTTTATTAATGTTACATAATTAAATACTTTTTTATTAGATTAATATCTTGAAATCTTATGGTTGAGTTACACTTTCTCTTATTCTTAACAAGCGTGTTACATTTATTGTTAATTATAAATTATTTAACATGCCATTCATACAACCTATGTTTTATTTTTTAGGTTGGCAAAGCATGAGCAAAAGTGTATAGTGATTGTATTTTGATTGTGTGGGGAGATTGTTTCTATTATGTTGTTATCCATGCTTATGTCAAATGGGCCTAATTCGATTGATAGCCTAAAATTGACTAAACCATAATTAATACGTGGGGTCTAAATGACTAGATCTTAATCAAAGTTAGTTGGCCCAACTGGGGTCAAAATTTATCAGAACAATTCAATATTCCCTTCTCCCAACACACCAAAACTATCCCAAAAAACTTCGCTTAAAAAAAAAAAACCCTATCCCATAAAACAAAAAAACAAAAAACAAAAAAGCAAGAAAAAAGAAAACCATAGTTAGGGTTGGAATTAAGTAAACTTACAGGAGTTTAAGCATCGTTTTGAAACTGATAGCTGACTTTTGCTGCCAATTGCAAATGGTTTCCTGGCCAACTCATACAATGCAGTCTTGTTATTTATATCCTTGGTGGTTGCTAATAGTTCATCCTTTTTCATAATTTTCAATGCTATATCTGTCCATAAAAACAGCACATCTAATCATTGCCAAAAGCTGGTTAAAAAAAAATCCTAATTAATTTGGTCACCAATATTGCGAAATAGATGGTAGATCTACGCAACTTGTCTGACTGCGTAAAACTTAGTTGTTAAATTAACGTTCTGCCATAATATAAAATTATCGATCAGTCTTGTGAAATTTATATTATATATCATTCATGCCCAATCAAAATTTCTCTAAGGACATCAAACGATGTAATGGCATTGTAAATTAATTGTCATATCACAATCATTGAGAAATGGGACATACCATAAAAATCATAGGAAATAGTAGCAACAAGGAGCTCAATGCGTTCGCCACGAGACAAATCTTTAAAAGGAGTCACACCGAATAGAAACGACACCATTTCTCTACGTCCCAGCAAAGCTGCTATGTAAAGTGGTGTATATTTCATTCTTTTTTCACGGCGGATCAAAGTTGGTTTCTCTTTCTTTTCCACCATCTCCTCTGCAATTATCACTTCACCGCCAATCAAAGTTCGTTTATCATTATTTTCCAACATCCCCTCTGCAATTATCACTTCACCGCCGATCAAAGTTCGTTTATCGTTCTTTTCCACCATCTCCTCTGCAATTATCACTTCACCGATCAAAGTTGGTTTATCATTCTTTTCCACAATCTCCTCTGCAATTATAACTTCACCGCCGGTCAAAGTTGGTTCATCATTCTTTTCCACCATCTCCTCTGCAATTATCACTTCACGGCCGATCAAAGTTGGTTTATCATTCTTTTCCACCATCTCCTCTGCAATTATTACATTTCCTGATGCCGCAGCAAAATAAAGTGCTGTTTGCTCATAATTGTTTTTAAGTTCTAGGTCTTCCTTTTTCATCAATTTCAGCAGTTCTTTTACGAAATTAGGGTGATTCGCGGCTGCTGCAATGTGAAGAGCTGTGTCTTCCCCTTCTGTTATTGGTTTTCGAACGATATCAGGATATATATCAAGCAGAGCCTTAGCCTCCTGCCAATTACCTTTAAAAGCAGCTTGGTATAGGAGGACGCATGAGTTAAGGTATTGAAATCGTTCTTGCCCTGGAATTTTTTGAAGCAGCATATATATTAATGAGAATGTTTTGGTGATAAATCATACCCATTTCCATATCAGTAGCTTATAAAAATTTCTTCTGTATTAATTACAACCTCTCTTGAGGTGTGAAAATACATCCTTATAAATAGTCACATATGTGCTACTACAAATTCGTAACAATTATATATACCTTTATCTTTTTAGTAGATTTCCTTTTGTATCTATTGTCATTTCATAACATTTGTCTCTGTGTCTTTCACATTCTAGAATTTTATGTTATGAATTGAAGAGTGATTAGATTAAAGACAACTCTTGTAATTCTGCTTGGTTGGAAACTGTTTGTTCATTTAGACCCCTATAAATCAGATTCGTTTAACTTAATTAATTAACCAAGTAATTACTTAGGTTGATTTTTCAGATCTAGGTTTAACTCATGCAATCATATTACTTAGTACGGAAAAGTAAAGAATACAGTAATATGATGACTCAAAAAAACCAATTAAACCAACAGCTTCAAGGTAAAAAACCTGGAGAGGAATTAACCTATCTATTCTTAATGTAAACAAATTCACTATGATAGAATAGAAGTTTACAGTAGATTTTCTCCCTAAAAATTAAAGCTACCTCATGTAAAACTTACTCACACGACCATGTGCAGCTCCAACTCCACGAACTCTTCTATCTGAATTTGCTATGCACAAACACCTACATTTGTGACTTTGAGATCCCACTTAAAGGTTTTAGATCACCATCAGTAGTAGATCTTTATACAGCAACTTGTTTGCACTAGTTCTTGATTGTAGATCTAGCTTTTGATAGATGCTTGTTGAGTTAGAAGGTTACAAAAATCTCACAAATCTCATAGGAGTAACTCATAAGAATTTCAAGAAAATCTTAAATGTAGTTAGAGTTTTCCTTTTATACTTAGTAGTGTTAGACTAAAACTCTAAATGTTTTCGCCGGCTTCGGGCTTCATTTAAAATCTGTAGAATACGACTTTCAATTGGTCGAACCTTTCTTTTGATCAGTCAAGCTTCACAAAATCTGAACTCTTCTTTCTACAGTTTGACAGTTCTTGAATCTTGACTTGAACAATCTTAAGCAATGTCTAACACCTAATCTAGGCATGTTTTTGTTCTCGATTTGCCAACATACATAAATTTGTAATCTAAACATTTAACCTAAATATTTAGACCCTAACAGAAACTCTATAAATGAAGGTAGAGATCTAGTGTGAATGAGTGTGATAGAAAAATGTAAAGAGACAAATACAGAGAGTACTCATGAAGGCAGCAGCTTAATATTTTTTAGTGTAAGAGAACAACTATTAGAGAGTGCTCAAGGCCGCAACCTTATTTCTGAGAGTTTTGTAAATGGCCATAATAACCTTATTTGTGGGAGTTTTGTACAAGGTCATAGCTTTTGTTACTGAGAATTATGTACAAGGCAGCAGCTTGATTTCTCTTACTTTTGTGAGTTTGAAATTGTGTCTAATAAAATATTAATTTATCCGGTCTTGCTTACGGGGTGGTTTTTTTTTTTTTTTTGGTTATTCTTCCTCTTAAAGCTTCTGCTATCCCAACAAACCTGTCGCTAACCCGTGCTATGCACGGATTAGTAAATAAAAATTAAATGTAATTATTTTATTTGAAAGTACATTTATTTGAAAATGAATGAAATTGAGTAAAAATATAACTGTATGCAAATTGCTGGAGGAAGATAACAATATTTTGAATTTGTACCACTTCTTGAATCAAAACCATACAAAAATCTTTGCCTAGAAAGTAGCAACAATTTCAAATAAAAATGTGCAATATATGCACACTACAGCAAGTGGACAAGAAATATAACTATGCAGTAATACATTTTTTGCATTTAGATCCAACAGGAAAAAAAATCCCTTGAAGATGCAAAGCCTTGGCATATGCTATGATATCTATAAATGCTTGCAGCTTCATGCAAAGCTGAAACATCAACATAGAGATCTGATATAGCCCCAATCTTCCGTGGGTCAAATAATTTGGTGAAACATTAGACACAATCACTTATTTAAGAAATTAGTACAAAAGATCATATTAGGTTGGACCATTTTATTAGTTGAAATTTTTTTCAGCAAAGCCAAAGCTTATCTACAAAAATTCAATGGATTCCAGATGGAATCAAAGGCAACACAAAAAATGGCAATGTTTATTGCAATGGTAAATATCTCTATTGCACTTACAGTTCATAAAGGTAATGTTTATTTCCATATCTACTATTTGTTTAGTATGTTTGTAAAGTTGACTTAATATGTATCCTTCTCAATTGCATTACACACGGTATGTACAATTTCGAAGCAAGTCACATAGTTTAGTGAACCAAACAAAATCTAACACAAATAAATATCTAAAACATAATAAAATCTAACCTTTATACCTTTACCTAATCCTAATGCCTAAATCATAATCTATCTCAAGAAAATACCCAAACCTAGATCATATTTGTTAAAGAAAATATATACTATATTGAACAATATTTGATGCACAAAATTTTAGAATAAAATTAAAATAATACCGGAAAGAATATACAACCTTTAGTTTGGTATCAATAGTGGCATAATGAAAGCCAATCAATAGATTAACTAACCCCTATGACAAAGAAAGACAACTCAAATCAGTAATTTTATTCGATAGAACAAAATAGTATATAATTAATGCTAAGATATGGTTGTTACTTAATGTCACCAATCACAACAATATAAAGAGAAGTATATAGGTTGCTAATCCAAGTATACTCTGTTATCCATTAGAAACGGTTAGTAGAAATAGACACATCTATCATCAAAAGCTTAGGTAACACACTAATGACATAAAACTAACCATCAAGCGTTAGTTTTAAAACCAACACAAGGCATGTAATAAACAAATAATTTTTTTTTTTTTTTAAATGTTCTTCAAGGTGGGATATAAGCAAATAAAGCAGCATTAAATAGAGACACAACTACTAAAATGGCTTTCACATCAATATCTAGAAATTCCTAAGGAAATAATATTCTCAAAAGTAACCGCATACCACTTTGACTCCAAGGAAAATTATGAAAAGATGAAGGTAGAAGTTCTAAAATTTTAAACCTCCTACTCATATCAAACAAATGCTCAAATCAATGACCGCTATAATTTTAGATCTTATCTATCATAAATAACCTAAAATTTACTCATGCAAAACTGCAAAAATGCTGCTTTATTATTAGGGGGAAAAATTAGAGCAAAAGATTATCTGCATAGATATAACTGTGTTTCAAACCCAAGATTTAACTTCAACCTTAATTGAAATACAATCAACTATAGAATACAAAACAAAGTCAACAAACACAAGAATACCCCAATATTAGCATAAAAAAATATAATAAAAAAATTTGTAGTTTATATTCTAAGTAAAAATATATATACATATATATTTCTAAAACCCAATCGGCCATATTAAAATAAAAAAATAAAAACACACCAATAAACGCAAAATTCAAACTCCTTCTCCATCCTCTCTCCTCTACCCTTCTCCTTCCCCAAAACGCAGATCCACGGCCAAACCCCAATATAGCTCTCTGCTGTTCCCCCACCACTCATCTGTCTCTGCCTCCACTCCTCCAACCAATAAGGTTTATTTTTTTAAATTTTTTTATGGAGATTGTTGAGGTCAATTCCCTACCAAAGTGGGAACACCCCAATTTTGGTTGCAACTAATGTGGCCGCACGTGGTCTTGATATTCCCCATGTTGCTCATGTGGCCAACTTTGATCTACCAAATGACATCGATGATTAAGTCCACCGGATTGAACGAACAGGGCGAGCTGGGAAAACAGGATTAGCTACTGCCTTCTTCAATGAGAACAATTTATCGATGGCACGGTCTTTATCTGAGTTAATGCAAGAATCAAATCAAGAAGTGCCTGCTTGGCTGTCACGGTATGCAGCTAGATCTTCCTTTGGTGGAGGGAGGAACCGTATTTCTGGTGGTCGATTTGGTGGACGTGAGTTTTGCAGTAAGGAGAAGGTGCGTTTGTTATGTATCAGATTTTTCATTACTTTTATAGTGTTCACGGTTAACCTCGCAAATTTGAAGAGAAATTATCAATTTTTGAATTTGAGTTTAAATTGAACTTGTCAGAGAGATAAAGTTTTACTCCTCATTAAATTTGGACTTTGGCTATCGATGTCAAAGATTAGTCCTTCCTGGGTTTAAATTGATATTGTTAATTAAAATTTTTTTAATAATTTTGTTTTTAAAAAATAATTTTATTAAAAAAAATGATAATGATGTCAAAAATGTTGAGTAGTAAATGGAAACAACGTTTTGATACCTAACCTTGCAGGAGCTTTTGGCTACCAAGGCGACTAGATTTATAGAACAATGTCCACTAGTATATTTACTTATATTATTATCTGGTGATAAACAAAAATGGATTAAACAATATTTGAATATTGACTTAAAAACATAAAAAAGTAAGTCAAGTAAATATATACTATTTTCACCACGTTTCTTCTAGAAATAAGGATTTACAATAATTAAATAAACTTTTTTTTGGGAAGAATAATTAAAAAAAATAGTAGTCCCAATTCTACAGTAACTGCCACGATTTTTATCACAACTATTTACGTGTCAAACTATAACAAGTTGTCTATCATTTTCATATAAATTTACCACTTTTCCTCCACCATTCACAGTCTACTACATAAAGAATTATGATACAAATTATACTATTTTACGGGTCTAAGAATTTTTCCAATAAATAAACTTACAACAAGTTGCGCACAAAGGATAGTATTGACAAATTTGCAGTCTAATACTTTGTGACGTATGAACGCAAGTTGTGCACGGACATCTAAGATTATCTTAACCATAGAACTTAAATAAAGTCATAAAGCTAGCTGTAGTGCTTCAAGTGAAGCAATGTCTAAACATTAAGTTAAAGATTACGAAATCCCTGCCTCTTATTATTTGTCTAGGGATATGTACGTATATATATAATCACAATAACAGTGGTAGCATTTTCATGGAGGTCATTAAGATATTAAATTAAACAAAATTTAATATATAAAAAATACACACACACAAATACATCAAGTTTTACAATTTTTTTTTTTTTTTTACGAATTTTCATATTTTAAAATCATTACAAGATAATTTTAAAATCAATAAGGTAGATGTAACTATTTTATTTTGTTAATTTTGTACAATATTTTTATTTTTATGCAATTGTTATTATCTATTTGTTATTGTTTTTATAAAAACAGTTTAAACTAAATGACAAACTCAACCCATATTAAATTAGTCCACAGCCATACCCGTTTATATATAAATAATATACTTTTATACTTGACCAATTGAATATTTGAAAATCACCAACTTTAAGGTCTGTTTGGATATCGCTTATTACTGAAAATTGAAAAATGAAAACATTGTAGTAAAATAGTTTTTAAATGTGTGAATAGTGCTGTGGGACTCAATTTTAAAGTTGGTTTTGCTGAAAAAAGTACTTATGGGTCCCGTGAACAGTGCACGGGACCCACACAAAAAAGTAGACGCGCGTCTTCTTTCCTTTCAGTCCAATCCAAACGTGCACTTACTATTTTTTTTCATTGATCATTAACTTTATAACAAAAAATAATCATAAATACTAGGGGGTCCACGGGTCGAGTTTGTGCCCAACTCAGACCTGACCCGAATTATTCGGGTGGAGGAAAGTATGGCCTGAAACTAACCCGGTGATTTGGTCGGATTTTTCAGCTCGAGTCTGGTCAATTTCGAGTTGTATCGGTTTGGGTATCCGGTTTCATCGCCGGGAACGATTTTTGGCTGGATCCGGCAAGATCTAGCCGAAATCTGGCCGGATTTGTCAAGATCTAGCCTAAATTTGGCCGGATCCGTTGAGATCGGACAGAAATATGGCCAGATCCGTAGAGATTTGGCCTAGATTTCGTCAGATAACGGCAAGATCTCGCCGAATCTGGTCAAAAATTTGTAATAGTTAATCATGGAGGATAAAGGTTGGGTTGGGTTGGGTTGGGTTCGGGTGTCACGGGTTTTGAAACTAAAAATCGAAAACCGACCCTCGTGGGGCCGGGTTATCGAGTTTGGAACCCGCATTCTACTGCCGGAGTCATCGGATCGCGTGGCGGCGAGTCGACGGCGGGCGGCTTTGCTAGGTTGAATGGGTCGCCGGGTCTTCTAGACAGCCCTAATAAATACAATAACAATAAACACACATAACAAACTCTTTATATTTCTTAATTATTAAATTAATATAAAGATATATTATATTTGTACTAAACACATATACATTCACACATATCACAATTCACACAAATAACATTATAGCCCCACCCCCCCCCCCCCCCCCCCCCCAAAAAAAAAACATATAATCAGTATTACACACACACACAACATAAATATATAATAAAAGGAAAGACATCCACAACTCACAAACAATCACCTTTTACTCTTATAGTTGGGAATGCCAAGATAGTCAGATAAAGAAGAGAGATGAGATAGATTCATAAGAATGAGTTCAGAGATTCGAGAGAGAGATTTGAGAGAGAGAGAGAGAGAGAGAGAGAGAGAGATGTTATTATTTGATTAATTTCGGGATAGACTGATCTATGTTGTTGTTTAGCTTTGGACTAAGTTGATATGTGATCATGTTGTGTAAGATTCAAGTCAAGGGGTTTAATTAAACTCCCTTAACATAAGGTAGTGCCGCCCCTGCACAGTAATAAGTGTTTATTTATTTATTTATTTTGATAAACTAAGATTATTAACCATAGTACTTAAATTATGCCGGAAAGCAATCATTCATTCACTCACAGTCACAGATCTCCCATTAACTTGTGTAGTGAATTTTGGATTTTTAACCATATTTATTGCTGAAGAGTCCTTTCAACAATAATTGTTGCAGTTGGTATGATCAAAGGCAATATAACTAATGAGTAAATTAGATATTAAATATCAAATTTTTTTATTCATTTCCAACATCTTTTCTACAAGCTGCCCAATCTCTTCAAGTTTTCAAAAGTCTCATATCCAAGGTACTAAGTTGAATTTCTAAAAAATTTATTTAGATAAAACTCAGCAAACGAAATCAATTTCTCTTTATTGAATGCTAAAGAAAAATTATCTAGATTCGAGCACACAACACCGAGTAATAACTCAAAATTATCTAAACAGTTATCACGTTTTGAACTTCTTTTTATCCATTCCTCTTTATATTATTTTTAGTACAAAATGTAAATATCAATTTTTACAAACCTGTGGGTATAACTCACCTTTAAAAATCGGCTTGAAAGAGGAGGATATCCAGGAGCATATATACATATGTTTAAACTTACACTAAATCACACTAGAATCGTAAATTGCGTAGTAGTTGATAGTCCTAATCATATTACTTTCTCGTCCACAGAAAAAGCAATGGATGAAGATGACACCGAGCTTCGCCTCACCCCTAGTGACCACCTGGCGAGGACGAGGCCATCATCCCACAATCAATGACGAAGCGTTACGAGAACACTAATGAGCCTCCACACTGTTGAAAAGATATCTCCCCATTAATGCCCCTCAGGGACGTTACATATTCGGGAATAATATCACCATTAAGACGGCACCAACGGCTAGAAGGAAGAAGGAAGCACCTATATATATACCCATTCATGAGACCGGAAGGGAAGGTACAAAAATTTCTAGCTCATGCACATTACTATCTGAATACTTCTTTTTTACTTCTAGCTATTTTGACTTTAGCATTGGGGGCCCTGTGGCAGGCGCCACATCGGTGGCCACACTCTTTCTTTTCACCATTCATCTTGTCTCAGGATCTGGATTAGCTGTGGATGACTCCACGCTGGATGAAAGTTTCTACTGACGATTTGAACATCATCAGTTTGGCGCCGTCTGTGGGGAACTAGCGATTCTTGAGCACCCAGTTCAAAAACACTGTTCCATTCTAAACTATAAGTTCAGATGGAATCCAACACTAAACCAGATCCTGCTACATTGGCCCTACAAATCCAGTCGCTCGCAACTATCGTGAAAAAACTTACTAGGCAGAACTAGGAGATAAGACAAAAGCTGCAACAAGAAGATAACTACTTGGAGACCAACTAGGAAGATGACGGACACAACCATAGGAGACGAATCGACACTCCAGAAGGGGCGAACTCGGATTTTCTTAAGGAGATGAGAAAGGAGATGGACGAGCTGAGGAATGCTATCAAGGGGAAAACAGGTTAGAGTTTGGATAGAATGGTTAGAAAGACAGACTCGCCTTTCACCTTACTGGTTCTTGAATGCCCGGTGCCTTCAAAGTTCCGTTTGCCCCAGCTTGAACCATTCGACGAATTAAAAGATCCATTGGATCACCTTAATACTTTTAAGATGACTTTGGGTCTCCAGCAGCCTTCTGACGAGATACTATGCCGCTCTTTTCTCACTACCCTCAAAGGGGCAGCCAGGGAATGGTTCACCAAATTGCCAACATCATCCATTGACAACTTCAAGCAACTAGGCAGCTCCTTCCTTCGTCATTTCGTTGGTGGGCAGTGTCTAAAAAGGCCAGCTGACCACTTGCTCACCATTAAGTAGGGAGAAAAGGAAACCCTGAGGTCCTATGTGACACGGTTCACTCAAGCAACCCTGGAAGTAGACGAAGCAGATGATAAAATGCAGCTAACAGCCTTCAAGACTGGATTGAAGTCCAGGGATTTCATGGTTTCCCTAGCAAAGAATCCTCTTAAGACGATGGCAGAGATGTTTTTGAAGGCACAAAAATACATGAACGCTGAAGACACCCTGGCGGCAATAGAAGGAGTGGAAAAGCCCAAGGAGAAGAAGAAAGAAAAAAAAAAAAAGATAGAAGAGGACGAAAAAAGGACCAAGCCGACCGTCAGAATATCAAAGGAAGTAGACGAAGGGATGACAAGAGTCTTTGTCCAACGAAGTTCACACCTTTGGTGATGCTTGTTGACCAAATCCTTACGCATATCAAGGACGAACACTTCCTCAAATGGCCAAGACCGTTGCACTCGTCTCCCAGTGTGCGTGATAAGAGGAAGTATTGCCTTTTTCACAAAGATCACAGGCACCACACAGAGGATTGCCAAGACCTAAAGGAGAAGATTGAAGAACTCATACGAAAAAGAAAGCTGCAAAAGTATGTGAAAAATGGGGATTCCAACAGGTTCAGGGATAGCAACAAGGACCGATATAAAGACTCTCAGAAGGATGAGGACCACATGCCCCCTAGCCCACAAAGTGCTATAGGAGAAATAAAAACTATCATGGGAGGGTTGTCCGCAGAAGGATCATTCAAGTCCCTTAAGAAGTCATACCAAAGGCAGGTGAACAGTGTTCATGGCCTTACTCCCCTAAAGCAAAGACAGACAAACCAGGATATGTGCTTCTCAGAGGAGGATGCCAGAGGGATAAAGCAACCTCATGATGACCCGTTGGTCATTATGATCATGATTGAAGGGTTCAATACCAGAAGGGTTCTGGTGGACAATGGTAGCCCGACAGACATCATTTACTTTTCTACCTTCCTGTAGTTAAAAGTAGACCTAAAGAGACTTCATCCTTTCAAGTCCCCCCTCGTCAGTTTCAGTGGAGATAAAGTATATCCCTGGGGAATAGTAACATTAACGGTCACGGCCAGCTCGTATCCCCTCTAGGTAACAAACAAGCATAACTTTTTGGTAGTAGACTCACCTTCATCCTACAATGTGATTATAGGACGACCTACCCTCAATCATCGGAAAGTAGCCACTTCCACTTATTGCTTGAAGGTGAAATTCCTAATTGAACAGGGGGTTAGTGAGATAAGAAGAGACTAAGTGTTGGTGAAGGAGTGTTATCAGGAAGTCCTGGCCTCAAAGGAGAACCACACGTCAATAATCAAAGACAAGACACAAGAAATCATTAAGAAACAGGAAACAATAGAGTTGGTTGA
>NW_027069643.1:151592-235433 GCF_002906115.3 Quercus suber | reverse complement strand
AAAAATAATTTTATTAAAAAAAATGATAATGATGTAAAAAAAAAAAAAAAAAAAAAAACTCCGGAGAGATCAATAAAAAGGTCAAATTTGATTTGAGAGAGAGAGAGAGAGAGAGAGAGAGAGAGATGTTATTATTTGATTAATTTCGGGATAGACTGATCTATGTTGTTGTTTAGCTTTGGACTAAGTTGATATGTGATCATGTTGTGTAAGATTCAAGTCAAGGGGTTTAATTAAACTCCCTTAACATAAGGTAGTGCCGCCCCTGCACAGTAATAAGTGTTTATTTATTTATTTATTTTGATAAACTAAGATTATTAACCATAGTACTTAAATTATGCCGGAAAGCAATCATTCATTCACTCACAGTCACAGATCTCCCATTAACTTGTGTAGTGAATTTTGGATTTTTAACCATATTTATTGCTGAAGAGTCCTTTCAACAATAATTGTTGCAGTTGGTATGATCAAAGGCAATATAACTAATGAGTAAATTAGATATTAAATATCAAATTTTTTTATTCATTTCCAACATCTTTTCTACAAGCTGCCCAATCTCTTCAAGTTTTCAAAAGTCTCATATCCAAGGTACTAAGTTGAATTTCTAAAAAATTTATTTAGATAAAACTCAGCAAACGAAATCAATTTCTCTTTATTGAATGCTAAAGAAAAATTATCTAGATTCGAGCACACAACACCGAGTAATAACTCAAAATTATCTAAACAGTTATCACGTTTTGAACTTCTTTTTATCCATTCCTCTTTATATTATTTTTAGTACAAAATGTAAATATCAATTTTTACAAACCTGTGGGTATAACTCACCTTTAAAAATCGGCTTGAAAGAGGAGGATATCCAGGAGCATATATACATATGTTTAAACTTACACTAAATCACACTAGAATCGTAAATTGCGTAGTAGTTGATAGTCCTAATCATATTACTTTCTCGTCCACAGAAAAAGCAATGGATGAAGATGACACCGAGCTTCGCCTCACCCCTAGTGACCACCTGGCGAGGACGAGGCCATCATCCCACAATCAATGACGAAGCGTTACGAGAACACTAATGAGCCTCCACACTGTTGAAAAGATATCTCCCCATTAATGCCCCTCAGGGACGTTACATATTCGGGAATAATATCACCATTAAGACGGCACCAACGGCTAGAAGGAAGAAGGAAGCACCTATATATATACCCATTCATGAGACCGGAAGGGAAGGTACAAAAATTTCTAGCTCATGCACATTACTATCTGAATACTTCTTTTTTACTTCTAGCTATTTTGACTTTAGCATTGGGGGCCCTGTGGCAGGCGCCACATCGGTGGCCACACTCTTTCTTTTCACCATTCATCTTGTCTCAGGATCTGGATTAGCTGTGGATGACTCCACGCTGGATGAAAGTTTCTACTGACGATTTGAACATCATCAGTTTGGCGCCGTCTGTGGGGAACTAGCGATTCTTGAGCACCCAGTTCAAAAACACTGTTCCATTCTAAACTATAAGTTCAGATGGAATCCAACACTAAACCAGATCCTGCTACATTGGCCCTACAAATCCAGTCGCTCGCAACTATCGTGAAAAAACTTACTAGGCAGAACTAGGAGATAAGACAAAAGCTGCAACAAGAAGATAACTACTTGGAGACCAACTAGGAAGATGACGGACACAACCATAGGAGACGAATCGACACTCCAGAAGGGGCGAACTCGGATTTTCTTAAGGAGATGAGAAAGGAGATGGACGAGCTGAGGAATGCTATCAAGGGGAAAACAGGTTAGAGTTTGGATAGAATGGTTAGAAAGACAGACTCGCCTTTCACCTTACTGGTTCTTGAATGCCCGGTGCCTTCAAAGTTCCGTTTGCCCCAGCTTGAACCATTCGACGAATTAAAAGATCCATTGGATCACCTTAATACTTTTAAGATGACTTTGGGTCTCCAGCAGCCTTCTGACGAGATACTATGCCGCTCTTTTCTCACTACCCTCAAAGGGGCAGCCAGGGAATGGTTCACCAAATTGCCAACATCATCCATTGACAACTTCAAGCAACTAGGCAGCTCCTTCCTTCGTCATTTCGTTGGTGGGCAGTGTCTAAAAAGGCCAGCTGACCACTTGCTCACCATTAAGTAGGGAGAAAAGGAAACCCTGAGGTCCTATGTGACACGGTTCACTCAAGCAACCCTGGAAGTAGACGAAGCAGATGATAAAATGCAGCTAACAGCCTTCAAGACTGGATTGAAGTCCAGGGATTTCATGGTTTCCCTAGCAAAGAATCCTCTTAAGACGATGGCAGAGATGTTTTTGAAGGCACAAAAATACATGAACGCTGAAGACACCCTGGCGGCAATAGAAGGAGTGGAAAAGCCCAAGGAGAAGAAGAAAGAAAAAAAAAAAAAGATAGAAGAGGACGAAAAAAGGACCAAGCCGACCGTCAGAATATCAAAGGAAGTAGACGATAGGAGAAGAAGAAAGAAAAAAAAAAAAAGATAGAAGAGGACGAAAAAAGGACCAAGCCGACCGTCAGAATATCAAAGGAAGTAGACGAAGGGATGACAAGAGTCTTTGTCCAACGAAGTTCACACCTTTGGTGATGCTTGTTGACCAAATCCTTACGCATATCAAGGACGAACACTTCCTCAAATGGCCAAGACCGTTGCACTCGTCTCCCAGTGTGCGTGATAAGAGGAAGTATTGCCTTTTTCACAAAGATCACAGGCACCACACAGAGGATTGCCAAGACCTAAAGGAGAAGATTGAAGAACTCATACGAAAAAGAAAGCTGCAAAAGTATGTGAAAAATGGGGATTCCAACAGGTTCAGGGATAGCAACAAGGACCGATATAAAGACTCTCAGAAGGATGAGGACCACATGCCCCCTAGCCCACAAAGTGCTATAGGAGAAATAAAAACTATCATGGGAGGGTTGTCCGCAGAAGGATCATTCAAGTCCCTTAAGAAGTCATACCAAAGGCAGGTGAACAGTGTTCATGGCCTTACTCCCCTAAAGCAAAGACAGACAAACCAGGATATGTGCTTCTCAGAGGAGGATGCCAGAGGGATAAAGCAACCTCATGATGACCCGTTGGTCATTATGATCATGATTGAAGGGTTCAATACCAGAAGGGTTCTGGTGGACAATGGTAGCCCGACAGACATCATTTACTTTTCTACCTTCCTGTAGTTAAAAGTAGACCTAAAGAGACTTCATCCTTTCAAGTCCCCCCTCGTCAGTTTCAGTGGAGATAAAGTATATCCCTGGGGAATAGTAACATTAACGGTCACGGCCAGCTCGTATCCCCTCTAGGTAACAAACAAGCATAACTTTTTGGTAGTAGACTCACCTTCATCCTACAATGTGATTATAGGACGACCTACCCTCAATCATCGGAAAGTAGCCACTTCCACTTATTGCTTGAAGGTGAAATTCCTAATTGAACAGGGGGTTAGTGAGATAAGAAGAGACTAAGTGTTGGTGAAGGAGTGTTATCAGGAAGTCCTGGCCTCAAAGGAGAACCACACGTCAATAATCAAAGACAAGACACAAGAAATCATTAAGAAACAGGAAACAATAGAGTTGGTTGAAGGAGATCCTACAAAGATGACCCAAGTAGGGACGAGCCTAAATCCCCAGACGAAGAAAGAGATCGTCGGCTTCCTGAAAGATAATCTGGACGTTTTTGCATGAAGCCACGAAGATATGTCGGGCATACCAACAAGCATCATTCAACAACGTCTAAATGTGAACCCCGAGAAGAAACCCGTCCAGTAGAAAAGAAGAGTTTTTTCGCCAGAACGGAACAAAGCAGTCATGGACGAAGTAAACAAGTTTCTCGCTACTAACTTCATCAGGGAAGTCTATTATCCTGAGTGGTTAGCCAACGTCGTCATGGTCAAAAAGGCGAACAGGAAGTGGAGAATATGTGTTGACTTCATTGATCTAAACAACGCCTGCCTGAAAGACAGCTTTCCCCTACCCAAAATTGACCAGTTGGTGGATTCAACTGCCGGGCACAAGCTTTTTACCTTCATGGATGCATTTTCTGGGTATAACCAAATACAAATGGCTGAGGAAGACCAAGGAAAGACGGCTTTCATCACTAGCCAAGGGCTCTATTGCTACAGGGTCATGCCCTTTGGTTTGAAGAACGCATGGGCCACGTACCAAAGATTGGTAAACCAAATATTCAACAAACAGATTGGGAGAAATATGGAGGTGTACGTTGATGATATGCTTGTCAAGAGCAAAGAAGAAGAGGACCACCTAAACGATCTCAAGAAGATGTTCAACACACTCAAACAGTACAACATGAAGTTAAACCCATCCAAATGTGCCTTTGGGGTCTCCTCAGGGAAATTCCTCAGGTTCATGGTGTCGCAAAAAGGAATCGAAGCGAATCCCGAAAAATTGAGAGCTATCCTCGAGATGTCCTTACTAAGGATGGTCAAAGAAGTACAATCACTCACAGGAAGAGTAGCAACCCTCAACAGATTCATCTTGAAGGCAAAAGACAAATGCCTTCCTTTCTTTAAGACCCTGAAGCGAGCTTTTGTTTGGACAGAAGAGTGCGAGACAACATTTCAAGAATTGAAGTGCTACTTAAGCAACCCCACACTCCTGAGTCTATCCAAAGATGGCGAAGACTTATTCCTCTACTTGGCGATATACGTAATTGCAGTCAACGCGGCCTTGATCAGGGAAGAGAATAAGATACAACTTCCTGTGTACTACATCAGCCAGGCCTTTCAGGGAGCTGAAGCTCGTTGTTCACACATAGAGAAGATTACCTTCACCCTAATAGTGGCCTCAAGAAAACTCTATCCTTACTTTCAAGCTAACTCGATCATAGTAATGACGGACCAGCCCATCTAAAAAGCGATGAATAAACCTGAGGCCGTAGGAAGAATGGTACAATAGGCCATCGAGCTCAGTCAATTTGATATAGAATACCACCCATGGACGGACATAAAAGCTCAAGCATTGGCAGATCCATACAGATAGATCGTCCATCCAGAAGAGAGGCGCTCGGGTGTCATTATCACCTTCCCTGAAGAGGACATTCTGAAGTATGCGGTCCAACTCAAATTCCCTGTAACCAATAACGAAGCAGAGTACGAGGCTATGTTGACAGGGCTAAGAATAGCTCGGGTACTTGGGGCTAAAAATATCGAGCTAAGGAGCAACTCACAGCTCGTCATAGGGCAAGTCAGGGGAGATTTTGATGCAAAGGAGACAAGAGTGCAAAAATACCTTAAATTGACGAACCAGTTGGTAAGCAGCTTTGATCACGCAGAGTTTGATCAGATCCCACAGGATCAAAATGCTGAAGCCGACGAAGTGACACGGAGAGCATCAGCAGATGATCAAGCAAAGATAAATGATTGGAGGCTAGAAAAACAAAACTCTCCTAACATCGAAGAATTTCAAACCTTCACTGTTCATACCCGCTCCGGATGGACGAGTCCAATTCTATCTTACCTTAAAGAAGGACAGTTACCGCTGAACCTTGAAGAAGCCAAGAACGTCTAGAAGTAAGCTGCCCAGTTCACGGAACTGAATGACGAGCTTACAAAAGAGGCTTCTCCCAACCCTACTTGAGGTGCGTAGAAGAGGAAGAAGCCAAATATGTTTTGGTAGAGGTGCACGGGGGAGTTTGCGGCGATCACATGGGGGCAAAGTCCCTCGTCAAGAAGATTACGAGGGCATGTTACTTTTGGCCCAAAATGCAACAACACACAGCAAATTTCGTTAAGAGATGTGACAGTTACCAAAGGTATGGGAATGTTCAACGAGTCCCAGGGGAAAAGATGATGACTATTTCCTCACCTTGGCCATTTGCACAGTGAGGGATCGATATTATGGGCCCCCTACCATAGGGAAAGAGACAGATGAGGTTCCTACTCGTCGCAATTTACTACTTCACAAAATAGGTCAAAGCGGAAGCGCTAGCAACAATCACAGAGGCAAAGGTACAAAACTTATGGAAAAATATTGTTTGTAGGTTCAGGATACCAAGGACGATTATTTCAGACAATGGTCATCAGTTTGACAGTCACGGATTCAGATTGTTTTGCTCAAGCCTGGGCATCAAAAACAAGTACTCGTCCATAGGACATCCTCAGGCTAATGGGCAGACGGAAGTAACAAACCGAACCTTACTCAAGATCATCAAGTCCCGGTTAGTGGGGGCAAAGGAAGCGTGGCCCGAGGAGTTACCAAGCCTGTGGGCTTACAGGACTATCGAATGAACACCAACAAGAGAGACACCCTTCAACATTGGAGATCTCGTCCTTCAAAAAGTGACTCCTATAACAAAGGACCCAGCACAAGGCAAACTAGGACCAACCTGGGAAGGACCCTACAAAGTTGTCCACTATTCACGACAGGGAAGCTACCACCTGGAGGACCTGGAGGGAAACAAGCTACCTCGTCCATGGAATGTCGAGCATCTAAAGAGGTATTACAAAAAGGAACTATAGCCTAATTGTAAGCAGTCAGCATGATTTCTTACTTTTTAATACAAGTCATGTATTCAAATAAACGTATTATTTAGCATTTCATATGTATTATTCAACAATTCATGTATTCTAGCTATCTCTCTCTCAAAAGAAGAAAGACAATAAGATTCCTTAAATGGATGTACATCATCCACATTAGAAAGACGATAAGATTCCTTATGTGGATGTACATCGTCCAGATTAAAAAGACGGTAAGATTCCTTAAGTGGATGTACATCGTCCAAACTAAAAAGAAAAAAAATGATAAAATTCCTTAAATGGATGTTGTACGGTATGCCTCCCTTGGGACCATCTGGACAGTGGGCCCAAACTATGCAAATGGGCCCATGGTCGCTCACTCCCTCATCAGAAGCTGGGCTCAAGGGCCACCAAATTAGCCGGGCACGAATCAAGGGGTAAGGTACGATCCCGTGAAGCCCAAGTACATTTAGGCCTAAAGTTCCGACGCAACAGTGCGGCCCATGGCCTCAGTCTAGGCCCACATAAATGGCAGGCCCAAGTGTTTTCACCTGATCCTTACTCGGGACCTTTACTGAACAATGAAACAGTAATAATGTTTGAGCATACTGTCATTTGCATACCTGGAAGCACCCAGAAGCACCACCGCCGGGCATGCTATCTAGAGTGGGAATCAAGTTCCAATGCCATTTTCACCATATCCCACTCCCACCTAACCACCCACTTATGGACGATAATATTGAACCTCATATTACACTAACCATGGAGGTAATCATAGCCTCTCCACTAATTTGAGGGATATAAATATGAGAAATGGAAGAGAAAAAGGGGTGGGAAGGTTTTGGAAAGAGAGAGAGAGAGAGAGTGTGTGTGTGTATGGGTTAAAGGAAAGTAAAGGAAGAGGGTAGCAACACAGGAGGAGAAAAGTGATCTCATTGAGTCTTTGTGCCGAGAACGACCCATACTAGGAAATCCATACCCACTAAACAATAAGTTGTGAGCCTGAGTGAGGCCCAGTCCAATAGCCTCATTTTTAGCGTGCACAATTGGCGCCGTCTATGGGAATCTCCTACAAAGCAGTGGTTCGACTGAGACTGATGCGCGAGAGGATGTCTAGGAGACGTTCTGGGAGTGACGTTGAGAATGGTTCGGTAGGATCTTCTCGGGGATCCTTCTGGCATGAAAGGAGGCAAAAGAGGCGTGAGGATTAGGACCCTGAGCTAGAGGAGGAACGGTCTGGCCTTGGAGAGGGGTCGTACCAAACCAAACAAATAGTATCCAGTGCTTCAAGGCATAGGCAGTTTGATGAAAGGGATGAAGAGCTTGAACGGTTGCGCAGGCTGGTGAGGGACCTAGAGTTGGAGGCAGGGAACAGGAACCACAAGAGGGACAGGGACAACCGGGAAAGAAGATTTGGCACCGGGGAAGAACGTCATGAGGCGAGATCCAATCAATCTAGATCTCACCACCACCGAGAATGTTCCCATTCACGGGAATCTCGTCGGCGAAGGGAATGCTCACATTCACGGGAATCTCATCAGCGCCAAAACCGTTCGCGGTCACGGGAATATACAGACCGAGGTTCGGATTCCCCTAAAGAACAACCCCATAATGCGGCCATGGATGCAATGAGCTATGCAATACGCAAGGCTGCTTGGTCCCCCTTTTCAGCTGACATCGAGTGGGCCCTATGCCGGACAGATTCACGCGCCCTTCATTCAACTCCTATGAAGGGAAAACGGACTTGGTTGAGCACGTCAGTCACTATATCCAAATAATGTCTCTACATGCCCACAATGACACATTGATGTGTAAGGTTTTTCTCTCAAGCCTTGGCCCCACCGCTTTGAGATGGTTTAATGGGTTACAGAAAGGCTCCCTCCACAGTTTCGCCGAGCTAATACAGGAGTTTGGCATCCGGTTTGTAACTTGTAGCCAGGTGCCACAACCGATGGATGCATTGTTATCCATGAAAATAAGAGCAGGAGAAACCTTCGTAGTTATGCTAGCCGGTACTAGGAGCTTTACAACGAGATCGGCAGAGGGAACGAGAAGATTGCTACAAGCACTTTTAGAATGGGATTGCCCGAGGAATCAAGGCTGAGGGAATCACTCACTAAGAAGCCTCTCGAGGATATGAGGTAGCTGATGAGGCGCATTGAAGAATATAAATGGTTGGAAGATAATCGACTCCAAAGTAGAGGCAAGGCGCCAGTAATGAATCGTCCTCCGCAAAGTGGTTTTCAGTCGAGAAACTGGGGGAATTTGAGGATTCAGGAGCAAGAAGCGCAACCAGGGGAGGTAAATGTGACATTCAAGGAGCTTGTACACAAGATCGTAGACAAGATCAAGAACGAACCGTATTTCAGGTGGCTGAACAGGATGAGTGGTGACCTCTCCAAGAGGAATCAAAATTTGTACTGCACTTATCATAAAGATAAGGGTCATACCACTGAGCAGTGCCGAGTATTGGAAGACCATCTCGGGCAACTGGCCAAGGCTAGGTATCTAAAGAGTTCGTGATGGACATAGGGGACCGAGGAATGGGGCAAGGTAGCCCGCAGAGGGGTAACCCCCTTCCACCCCCACTTGGAATAATTGAGGTCATTCATGCACCTCCGAGAAGCATTGCCGTGGCAAGGAAGAAAGGTGTGTTAACTGTAGCCCCAGTGAAGGGCAATACGGGCGCGCAACCGCCAGGGAAAAAGGTGAAACTTACCCAGGAACCTATCGCCTTCAGTGATAATAATTTAGAGGGAACGTTCTAACCGCATGACGATGCGTTGGTAGTTACTACTAGGATAGGCAGCTTCTTGGTAAAAAGGGTGATGATAGACTAGGGAAGTGGGGCCGATGTAATGTATCCGGACCTGTTCTGGGGGCTTGGACTAAGGAGCAGGGACCTCTTTAAATGCAATACACCCTTGGTCAGGTTCGATGGCAAGGTTGTAATACCTGAGGGGCAAATCTCTCTGCCTGT
Source organism: Quercus suber (assembly GCF_002906115.3). Taxonomy (NCBI): domain Eukaryota; kingdom Viridiplantae; phylum Streptophyta; class Magnoliopsida; order Fagales; family Fagaceae; genus Quercus; species Quercus suber. Next base: position 225,972 of record NW_027069643.1, on the reverse strand, counting down.
GAATATGGAAGGTAAGGAGGTGATGGTAACATTTATAGCGGTGGCCTCTTTCTCTCCGTACACCGCGATACTAGGAAGACCGTGGATCCAGGCAATGGGGGCCGTCCCATCCACCTTGCATGTAAAAGTGAAGTTTCCAACCAAGCACAGTGTTACTGTGGTAAGGGAAAGCCAGCAGACGGCGAGACAGTGTTTACTCGTCATAATTAACTAGAAGAAGGAGATAGCCGAACAAAGGAATCATGCTGAATAGAATGACCCACCACAGGGTGTCCCGTTATAGCAATTACAAGATCCCCAAGGGGAGAAGGGGGGTAGCTGCACCGAGAAAATGATGAAAGTGAAGATACTTCTAGATGTTGACAAGTGTTTCCACATAGGGAAAGTCATGGATGAATAAGATAAAGTAGAAATGTTGTTACTTCTAATACAGAATATGGATGTGTTTGCATAGAGCCCATACGAGGTGCACGGGGTGGACCCCGACTTCATTGTCCACAGACTTAGAGTCGACCCCTTGTTCCCTCCTAAGAAACAGAAGCCGAGGAGATCAGCCAGGGAGCACACCGAGGCAGTAAGAGCAGAAGTCCAAAAGTTGAGGGATGCAAGGGCTATAAGAGAAATCTTCTTCCCGGAGTGGTTAGCGAATACCGTGGTAGTAAAGAAGAAGAATGGCAAGTGGAGGGTTTGCATGGACTTCACGGATCTGAACCGAGCATGCCCAAAAGGCCCGTTCCCCATGCCAAAAGTCAATCAGTTGGTAAATGCAATGTATGGGCATCCGAGGATGAGTTTTCTAGACGCTTTTCAGGGGTATCACCAAATTGCTCTAGCACCTGAAGATCAAGAAAAGACGGCGTTCATCACCCCGGAGGCTAAACCATTACACGGTGATGCCTTTTGGACCAAAAAATGTCGAGGCCACGTACCAATGAATGATGATAAGGATGTTCCGGGACAAGATTAGGCGTACAGTTGAAGTGTATATCGACGACATGGTGGTGAAGAGCAAGCAGGTAACACTACATATAGAGGATCTTTGGGGGGTGTTCAAGGTTCTTCGGCAATACAAGTTACGTCTTAACACCGAGAAATGCTCATTTGGTGTGGAGGCTGGAAAATTCCTGTGGTACTTGATCACCAGCCGGGGAATAGAGGTCAACCCCAACCAAATTGAGGCTGTAAGAAGATTGAAGCCACTGAGCAATCTGAAGGAAGTACAAGTGTTGACCGGGATGCTAGCCTCCCTTAAGTGGTTCATCTCCAAATTCTCAGATCACTGCCAACCATTCTACCAACTCCTGAAGAAGTGGACAGGATTCTAGTGGAACGAAGAATGTGACAGAGCTTTTCAGGATTTGAAAGATTATTTGGTGCGGGCGCCTATGCTAACAGCACTAAAACCTGGTGAAGATTTATTCATGTACCTAGTCGTGTCTAAGCATACCATGAGCGCCGTGCTACTGAGGGACCAAGGAATCCAGCAACCTGCGTATTACATTAGCAAGACTCTGGTTGATGCCTAAACAAGATACTTACCGCTGGAAAAGCTAGTATTAGCCCTAATACATGCTACGAGAAAGCTGCCGCACTACTTTCAAGCTCATACGGTTTATGTCTTGACCGAGTATCCCTTGCAATCACTATTAAAGAGATCAGACTTCACGGGCTGAATAGCAAAGTGGGGACTCGGCTTGGTTCTTTTGACATACGGTACAAACCGCGAAGTTCGATGAAGGGCCAAGTCCTTGCAAATTTTGTTGCCGAGTTTGCACCGAAAAACAATGGAGAGATAGTTTGCCGTGTGGAGACTCGCCCGTGGAAGGTATTCGTGGATGGAGCGTCCAGCTCCATGGGGGCTGGTGTGGGAACTGTCATTATCACTGCGGAGGGAATCCGGTTAGAGCACTTGTATAGATTGGGTTTCAAAGCCTCCAACAACGACGCGGAGTACGAAGCATTACTAGCCGAATTAAGGACGATTTCAAGTTTGGGGGCCCAGGACATTGAAGTGTATTCGGATTCATGTCTGGTCATCAATTAAGTGCAAGGCAGTTTTGAAGCCCAAGACCCCCGGATGAAGGTGTACTTGGAACAGGTGAAGCAAGCTATAACCAGCTTTAGTACAGTTAAAGTGACCCATGTAACTCGAATACAAAATAGACATGCTGACTCCCTCGCCACGCTGGCATCATCAGTAACCGAGGAGATTCCCCGGTTGATTAAGGTGGAGCTTGTTCCGGAGCCAAGCATCAGGGTAACTAGCGATCTGGGAGCTGTAGAGATCAGTGTCGCAGCAATTACAGCACTTGGGCCATGCTGGATGGACCCTATCATTAACTTCCTAGCCGAGGACCGAGTTTCACCTGATAAAAAGGAAGGCAGCAAGATCTGCAGAATGGCTCCACGGTATTGGTTGTCTAAAGATCGGAAGCTATATCGGAGATCCTTCGGGGGGCCATACCTTTTATGCCTACACCTAAAGAAAGTGGGCGAACTATTGGCCGAGCTTCATGATGGAGTGTGCGGCAGTCACGTAGGGGGATGTTCATTGGTGCACCGAGCAATGACTTAAGGATTTTGGTGGCCACAAATGCAAAAAGATGCCGCCGATTATGTGCGTAAGTGTGAGCAGTGTCAGAAACATGCCCCCATAATCCATCAGCCGACGGGCCATTTGAACCCAGTCAGTAGTCCCTAGCCTTTTGTGTAGTGGGGGCTGGATATACTCGGCCCATTTCCCCGAGCAACGGGTAATTGAAAATTCGTTTTAGTGGTTGTTGACTATTTCACCAAATGGGAAGAGGTGGAAGCTTTGGCCAATATCAGGGACGTGGATGTGAAAAGGTTCATGTGGAAGAATATAATCATGAGGTTTGGGGTGCCGAACTCCCTCATATCAGACAATGGGCTGCAATTCGACAGCCGGGTGTTTCGTGAATTTTGCGGGGACCTCGGCATCAAAAACAGGTATTCTACTCCTGCATATCTCCAGAGTAATGGCCAAGCTGAGGCTGTAAATAAGGTAATTATGAATGGACTGAAAAGGAGGTTAGAGGGTGCAAAAGGAAATTGGCCGAGGAGTTGCCCAACGTCTTATGGGCGTACTGGACAACCCCCAGAAGGTCCACGGGAGAGACCCGATTTTCTCTCACTTACGGTGCTGAAGCCGTGATAACAACCGAGGTAAGTCTATGCAGTGCACGCATCATGAGGTTCAATCTCGCCCAGAACGATGAGATGATGGTTGGACACTTGGATATGTTGGAAGAATGCCGTGAAGCAGCGACTATACGGCTAGCAGAGTATCAGCAAAAACTTGCCCAAAGATATAGCCGAGATGTGAAAATGAGGGAGTTTGGCGCCGAAGACTTAGTCTTGAGAAAGGCCGTGGGGAACATGCGAGATACTAACGCTGGGAAATTGGCGCAAATGTAGGAAGGCCTTTATAGGATCACCGCTATGGCTAGCACGGGGGCGTATTACTTGGAAGACCTAGATGAAAGACCATTGCCTCGACCGTGGAATGTTCATAACCTGAAGAAGTTCTATCACTAATCGGCATTACGCCAGCAATAAACTAAATGTGATATCTTGTACGTGTTTTGTTAATAAGAATAGTGATGTTTACTCATGCAGGTTTGTATTGTTCTGCTACTGACCCACGGTTCGATCTCAATCACCAAGTATGTAAAAAAAAAAAAAATTTGCTATCCTAAGGACAGAAACCTGTCCCCGGTCTGATCTTCATCGCCAGGCAGGAAGAAATCTTAGCCTAAAATTTCCTAAGGTCAGAAACCTGTCCCCGGTCCGATCTTCATCGTCGGGCAGGTAGAAACCTTAGCCTAAAATTTCCTAAGGACAGAAGCCTGTCCCCGGTCTGATCTTCATCACCTGGCAGGAAGAAACCTTAGCCTAAATTTCCTAAGGTCAGAAGCCTGTCCCTAGTCTGATCTTTATCACCGGGCAAGAAGAAACCTTAGCCTAAATTTTCTAAGGTCAGAAGTCTGTCCCCGGTCTGATCTTCATCGCCGGGTAGGTAGAAACCTTAGCCTAAAATTTTCCAAGGACAGAAACCTGTGCCTGGGCAGGAAGAAACCTTAGCTCAAAAACGCCCTGAAGACGGAAACCTGTCCCTGATTCAATCTTGTCGACGGGCAGGTGACAACTTTATTCTAAATTCCCCAAGGGCAAGTGGGGCCTGGAGCGAATCAAGAATGCACCCCGAGTTTTCTTCTTTGCTGAATGTTCCTAATAGCATTTTAACAGAATCCCCGGCAATTGGGGCCATCATAGCCGCGTACATTGCGCCAGGTAAGGAGTTTCTTTCACATCCCATAAATTTCCTCGGGCCCTTACCAACCACAGTGTTAGGTGAAAATCACGGCCGCTAGGGATAGCCGGCTGACCTTAATAATGAGTAAGCGATAAGCGAAAAACAATCACATCAATAAAATAGCAAGTCATGGGATACCAATAAAATAGTAAGTCATAGGATACCAATAAAATAGCCGAATGATAAAACATTTCAAAACAAATCAAGGACGGATAACCAAATAATAAAATATTTATCCTTGTTACCATAACCCAATAACTTCAGGGAAGATAAACTTAGTGTCAAAGTCATAAGACAAAAGTAAATTGTTCAGTCACCATGACTCGGTGACAAAGCAGGTAAAAGACAACAGGAAAATAAAAGATGTTCGGTCACCACGACCCGGTGACTTGGCAATACCAAGAAAATAAAAGATCAGTGTAGAAGAAAAACAAAGTTTTACAAGTATTAAGCGTCCGGGTTGGTTTGGAAAAGTTGGACTATGTCTTGCAAGATTTGTCCCGCGGCATCCTCAGTGGTTAGCCTTTGGGTTTCAGCATGGCCGGGAGCATTGAGGTTGCTCGTGGCCTCCATGTCGGGGTTCTCAACATAAGTATCAATGGCTTCTACCAATGCCCTCATACTGGGGGTATCCTCGTCATCGGCAGCCTCGGCCTGACTCTAGACAAGAAGAGCAACAACGTGGCGATGGATCTTTTCTGGATCCCACAATTATGAGTCTCCGAGAATCCCCGCTGCTAACCAACCCTCCTCAAACCCCTGAGCCCAAGCTTGAAGAACGATGGGCTCCACGGAGTTCTCTGCGTCCGTGATCGTTATACCATTTGGTTTCATAGGCCTCCAAGGTAGCCTTAAGTTTAGCGACTTCTTTATCACGAACCAAGTTCAAACTTTCGGCAGTCGCCAATTTCACCTCGGCCTCCCCCAACCTCCCTTCCGTCTCTGCCAGCCTTTGTTCAGCTAGCTACCGCGTAGTCTCTGCAAATTGTACCTTCAGTTCAGCCACCTCAGCCTCCTTAACCTTATCCCGATCCGTGTCAATAGTGACTTCCTTAAGAGCCTTCTCCCGCTCAGCGTCTTCAGCAAGCTCGCATGCCCTCTCGCCGAGTATATGGGTAAGTTGCGCGGCCTGACATCACCGAGTCCAAGCTAGGGAAATGTGCAGGGAAGAAAGAGAGGAACTTAACATAAAAAAGATGAACGAGAAGAGAAGTGAGAGTGCTTACCATGATGGAATGCCATTGCAACCGCAGAATAATGGAGACCTCGGAGCCTTTGGACCAAAAATGTACATCCTTGGGCAATAGCAACCCGCTCACCAAGCTTTCTGCCACCCTTCCCCCCTCGCCTTGCGCCCACATCTTCACACTCACACTGGCCAGTAAAGGTGCATCGCCGAGCATAAAGGTTGGTTTCCAGTTGGGCGCAGCCCACGAAAAGGATGCGACCTCAGTACCGCCGGGAGCTGCAGGTTGTGTGCCACTTGCCGGCTCCCGAATTACAATCCTTCCGGAGGGGCAGGGAAGAGTCTTGGCTAGTGCATCGCTTCTGGTTTTGGTCGGGTGATTGTCCACACGCTGTTTTTTCTTTTGCCGGCTAGAAGGAGGAGGAGTGGGAGGAGTACGATCTGCTGGACGAGCTTGCTGTGGCTGAGCTGAAGGCCGTGAGCCGAATAGGAACTGATCGGTAGTTAGCTTCTTTCTGGTCACCATTTCTTCTTCTTCTTCAAATAGTACTTGCTCGGCCTCTTGTTCTTCAGCCTCTTCTGCTTGGGCTTCGACGGGAGCATGTGTTATTTCCCGCAAAGCACAAGAAACACGTTCTGCTAGGACATCGATGTAAGATAATAGCGGGCTGTCAACTATGAGGGCTTGGCTAAAGGACTGCCAAGTCCTGTACACAGGGAAGCAACTGAGTATAAGATGGGAAGCCCAGAGCTACCCGTTCATGTGTACAAAAACTTCGGACCTAAGTATGAAGTTTAGGTCCCTGACGTGTACAACCCTAATGTCTGTGGTGAACAGTTTACCTTCTACAAATAGAACTACAATAAGTTAGTATTCGGACAGGTAAAAAGGCAAAAAAAGAAAGAAAAAAAAAAGATTACTAATAAGTTAAAGAGCAGTATGAACCCACTTCGCGCCGCGAGAGAGGGCAGAGGATTTCACCGGCAAACCAATTGCCGCGCACCCGGACGAACTCCCCTGCAGAATTCCTATTGGAGTCGGGCAGGCATGAAATGAGCCATACCTTCATATCCCTAGTCTTTAAATAGTAGTTAGTATTCTTATTCCCACACAGGCTATACATATGGTTTATGTCGTGGTGGTCTAGTTGTAAACCGAACACCTGGTTTAACCTACTGACGCAACTAACCACCCAGTAAAAATTGGGAGGAAGTTGGTCGGGGCACAGCCCATAGTATCTAAGGGTGCTGAGTAGAAGCGGGTTCACGAGGAACCTAACCCTGCCCTTCAGGATCAACATTAAGGGAAAGAAATCAGTATTGCCCCCTCTGTGGAGAGCAAATTCACTCTCGTGGCAATACACCACTTCCACATCATTGGGGATACTGAACCTCTGCCTAAAGGTGGCCAAAGACACCTCAGTATTCAAAAGGTAAGTGAAACCCATCTTAAAAATCTAAATGTGAAGGAGGGAATTTGAAGAAAGAAACTGAAATAATGTAAGGAACTAGAGAACTTACTTTGGGCTAAAGGGAAGGGAGAGGCTCTGGGTTGATCAAACGGTGCGTAGATGGATGCACAGCAGAAGAGAATGTTTAGAATGAGTAGTGTGAAAAAATGGAGAAATGATTCAAAATGGGGGATTCATAGGAGCCAAAAGGGAGATTAAATGCCATGCATTAAATGAGGCACGGGAAACACTACGAGTCCCATCACAGCCGTTGCACGCGAGCTGCCTCAGTTCGCGAACTGTCAGGAAATGGTGACAATTGAACCAACCGTTAGGCAAGACGCGCCTTTTTAAGGGTGCATTAATTTGTCTCTCAACTTCCTATGCATACCGATCGGTTTGGCCAGATGGAAACTAGGCCCGAGGCTCCTTGATTCGTCCTCGGTCACCGTGCATGAATCAAGGGGGGGCTAATGTACGATACGCCTCCCCTGGGACCATCTGGACAATGGGCCCAAACTATGCAAATGGGCCCATGGTCGTTCACTCCCTCATCAGAAGCTGGGCTCAAAGGCCACCAGATTAGCCGGGCATGAATCAAGGGGGTAAGGTACGGTCCCGTGGAGCCTAAGTACATTTGGGCCTAAAGTTCCGCACAACAGTACGGCCCATGGCCTCAGTCTAGGCCCATATGAACGGCAGGCCCAGGTGTTTTCACCTGATCCTTACTCGGGGACCTTTACCGAATAATGAAACAGTAATAACGCCCGAGCATACTGTCATTTGCATACCCAGAAGCACCCAACCACCATATCCCACTCCCACCTAACCACCCACTTATGGACAATAATATTGGACCTCATATTACACTAACTATAGAGGTAATCATAGCCTCTCCACTAATTTGAGGGTATAAATATGAGAAATGGAAGAGAAAAAGGGGTTGGAAGGTTTTGGAGAGAGAGAGAGAGAGAGAGTGGGTTAAAGGAAAGTAAAGGAAGAGGGTAGCAACACAGGAGGAGAAAAGTGATCTCATTGAGTCTCTGTGTCGAGAATGACCCATAGTAGGAAATCCATACCCACTAAACAAATAAGTTGTGAGCCTGAGTGAGGCCTAGTCCAGTAGCCTCATTTTTGGTGCGCACAGATGTACATTGTCCAAATCTAAAAAGACAACAAGATTCCTGAAATGGATAAACATCATCCAAGAATACGTCAATAAATATTCTCTAAGTCCCTAGACGGATGAAGAGAACACTTAAAGAAAAATTCTCTAAGTCCCAAGATGGACGAAGGGAACACTTCCACAAAAATGTTTTTTCTAAATCCCTAGGAAGACGAAAAGAGTATGTCAATAAAAATTCATTGAGTCCCTAGATGGACGAAGAGAATGCTTCCACAAAAATTCTCTAAGTCCCTAGACGAACGAGGAGAATACCAGCAAAAGGATGAATATAAAATGCTTAAATATATCATATGTAAGGTTGAATTTAATTAACCATCTAATTGGCTTTATTCTGTGATCAATTGGCTTGTAATTTAGCACTTAGTAACCCTGTATTTAGGTGGGAAAATTGTAAGGGTAGTGTGTGAGAAGATGTTAAGAAAAGCTCAAGAGTGTGCAAGAAAAACAGAGTCTCGCGACTAGGACTCGCAGGTGGTTCGCGACTAGCAAGCCGCGAAAGGCAGGCACGTGAGAGGCACACTAGGAAGCTGAAGGGTCGCGCCAGCTGTCACGCTACAGGACAAAAGTTCCAGTCTGGCCAGGCCGTTACGTCGCGACTTGATTTCGCGACTTGGCAAGCCGCGAGATCAAGTCGCCAACTTGCCCTGTTTGGCAAAATTCCCGGATTCCGCTACTTGACCATAGCATCAACCAATGTATATTGGTTCCTTCCCAAACTGCTTCCCTAAGCACCAAATGAACCTTCTCACAGACGTGGGTGTGGTGAGACAAGGGTTTGGTAAATGACCTCTCAAGGGTATGACAATGGAGAGGAAGAGAGTAGAGAAATTTGTAGAGTCTCTTTAGATGAAGATTGGGGATGAATCAATCTTGTATTTCTCTAGGGTTTTCTCTCACAAAATTCTCTCTGGAAGCTCTCTCAATATGATGGGTATAAGGGTGTATATATAGTAGGGTGAGAAGGGAATGCAAAACGTCAGTTTTTGCCAAACAGGGCAAGTTNATTTTTGTAATTTGGGGTCTAAACGTTCAAAGGTGTTTTATACCCTTTTTGAACTTTCATTATATATATAAAAAGATGCAAATTGTTCAAAGGCGCTAAAACATAGAGGGCACAAAAAGATTGTTCGTCCAAAAGCCCCAAAATAGACAGGGCATTAAAAAAAAAAAAAAAAAAAAAAAAAAAAAAACAAACAACAAACAAAGGGAAAATACATATCATAGTGAAGAAGGGGCAATAGGGTCAGGCTGGAGGAGCATCGTCACCATCCTTATCCGCCTCAAGAGGATCCTCGCCAGTGGTCACAGAAGCCTGGGCCGCCTCGTCCGCCTCGATCTCTTTATCCACGACTTCAAAGTCCAGGTCTTCTAGATCGACACCCGGATCGTGCTTCATTAGGTACCTCCTCAACAATTCAAAGCCTTTGAAGTACCACTGAAACAGAATGGTGTTGTACTCATCGGTTGACTGGAAGGCAAGGACGGCCTTAACCTCCACGGCTTTCATCCTCTGGCTAGTTGATGCAAGAAGTTCGTCCTTTTGTTTTACCAGTAGCTTCTTGGCATCAAGCTGCTTAGTCAAAGCCTTGACTTGCTCTTCGGAGGTATTGTGGGCATCCATGGTAGCAATTAAGTCTTTCCGCAATCCCGAAGCCTCAGCCTCCAATGCCATTGCTTTTGAAGTGGCCCACAACGGCCTTCTCCTCATTTGCTAGATATTGAGAAGTGATGTGCATCGCTTCTCCCAACACTTGACAATAAAAAGTGCTGTCAAAACCTGAGTCAGTAAAAGCAGCCAAACACTTAATGATGGGGCAGAAAAGAACAAGGCAAGAAAAGATTACTTGCACAAGCTTATGAACGTGCTGGCTCACCATTTCGTGGGAGGGCACGTTAGAAATCTCCTTCATTTCCTCAGGAGTCAAGAGCTCATTCGCCCGAGCCATGGCTACTCCAGCGTCAGCTCAAACACTGGAGCCCACCTTCTCTTTTCCCTTGTCCCTCGTCTTCCGCCTCTTGGGGGTAGGGACCTCCTTAATAGAAATGGCTGGAGAAGCAGTCCATCCTTCATCCAGGGTAGGGGTGGACGAATCCCTCTCAGCCGTCTCTTTCTTTTTCTCCTTCTTTTTATCAACTATCTTTAATTTTCTCTGGCCAATGTTAGAAAGGGGCTCATTTTTCTTCCCTTTGATTTTTGCGAACATATCCTCGTTAAACTTGGTCGTCATTTCTGCACCAAAAAGTGAAGAAAATTAAAGAGTTAAAATAAGGAAAAAGAAAAGGACGATCAGACATATCAAGGCAACTTACGTTTTCACTCTTCCCGGTCAATAGCTTAAAGAACGTCCCCAAACAATGACGAGCTAATGTGCATGGGTCGACCAACTCGCCAAAATCCTCGATTGTGCTTGCGTACTTAACCGCTTCCTGAACTGTCTCTTCAAACTAGCTCTCAAGTTCAGGACGCTTTTTCACTACAGAACAAAAAATACACAAGGTTAGAAGGACAACTAACTCAAATAGAAAAGATGAAAAAGAAGAATATCTCGCAGAAGGCAACGCACTAGGTTAAGGGGTCTCCCACCGGCGCAGCAACCTAGGGACGTCTCCCCAAAAGTCATCAAATAGAGTCTCCCAACCATCGCCTGACATAAAGAAATACCTCGACTTCCAATAACGGAAGGACAATGGAAGGTTGACAATGAGGCGAGACCTCCTATCGCAGGGTATAAGTTCATAATACCCAGTTTCCTTAGACGCTTTTAGGCGGTAAAGATGGATGAACTCATTAAGCGTGATCATGTCCCCGTCAGCTATGGTTGTCTAAATCACCATACAGCTTATGACAATTCTCCAAGAATTCGGCATAAGCTGCCCTGGAGCGATGTTCAAATGGTGAAGGAGCTCCATGATGAACGGATGGGCGGGAAATCTAAGGCCGCACAAGAACGCTACCTTATAAAAACAGACCTCACCATGGGCAAAGGCACAAGCCTTCTCACCCTTCCTAGGAAGACGAGCCTTGGTCTCCTCAAGGAACTGGAACCTATCCCTAAACCTATTAAAGACATCTATTTTCAGAGTACACTTTCCTTAAGACCATGGAAAGAAGGGAATGAAGCAGAAGTGGAAGGCACAGAGGTAGCTGTGTTTGCCCCTTCCCCAGCCGTACCTTTACCGGGAGATGAGTCCCTCTCCTCATCACCCAACCTCACCTCAGACCCTATGTTTTCCCTCTTTAAAACCCCTTGCACATATTTGAACCAAGCTAAAGACCGATGCAACAGAGGTATAGGTCACCTAATGCTAAACCCAAACCACTATCACTTACAGCAAAATCCCTAATTTTTGGGTATGGATCGCTAGAGTGATGTGGGAGTACACCTAAAGGACTACTAGAAGAATCTAACGGCGTACCTAAACGAGCAAAAAGTAAGGCGATGGAGGGAGAAGTGTGCCTAATTTCAGAGTTATCCACCATTAAGGGAAATCACACGACTCAAACAAGGAAAATAGAAGTACGAAAGAGAAAAATACAGAAAAACCAAGAAGGAAAAAGCGTGGATTAAGGGCATACCTGGGAATAAAGATGGAAACTAAGAAAGAGTGAGCAAAATGTGCGGAGAAGTCAGAAAATTCAAACGCCAAAAGAAAGTAAAAAAAAAATGGGAGTTGAAGAGAAAAGAGTTAAAAAGGCTTGCCTTGGAAAGTGCAGGAAAACTAAAAAGGCGTTCACCGAAAAGAGACCTACCAACCAATCAAAAAAGGCCACATGGCCACGCTGCGTGCCACACTGCCACGGAGCAATTAATGCAGAGAGCAGAACCCTAAGTGCCTCAACCATAAATAAATAAAATAAATAAATAAATAAATAAATAAATAAATAAATAACTCCTCATATTCCTAAGATCATCCAAAATATGGACGACCTTGGAATAAGGGGGGAAGCTGATAGTCCCGATCATATTACTTTCTCGTCCACAGAAAATGCAATGGACTAAGATCACACCGAGCTTCGCCTCACCCCTGGTGACCACCTGGCAAGGACGAGGCCATCATCCCACAATCAATGACGAAGCGTTACGAGAACACTAATGAGCCTCCACACCATTTAAAAGATATCTCCCCATTAACGCCCCTCAAGGACGTTACATATTCGGGAATAATATCACCATTAAGACGGCACCAACGGCTAGAAGGAAGAAGGAAGCACCTATATATATATACCCATTCATGACACTACTAGCTGAATACTTTTTTTTACATTTAGCTATTCTGACTTTAGCATCGGAGGCTCTATGGCAAACACCACACCAGTGACCGCACTCTTTCTTTTCACCATTCATCTTGTCTCAGGATCTGGATTAGCTGTGGACGACTCTACGCTGGACGAACATTTGTACTGACGATCTGAGCATCATTAGTAGTAATAATAATAATAATAATAATAGTAGTAGTAGTTCAACAACCCAAAAAGTATATAATAAATAAACTGCCAATAAAAAAAAAAAAAAATATATATATATATATGTAGATTAAACTACTGATTATATATCCATGCATGTGATTTATTGACTCTGAATGGGTCAAAGAAGTACAAAGTTGTAAGTTAATTAATTAAATTAGCTGAATACTACATTCAACATCCTTGTTAATTTGTTATTTTAAAATTACCTCAATCTCAGAACTGAAATAATATTAAAACGGTCTTTTTTTCTTTTCTTTTTTTTTTTTTAAAAAAAAAAAGAAAAACCGATACGGTTGATTATTAAGATTTTTAATTGGCAAGTAGAAGTAGTACATCAAGACACATATCAGCCCACAACTGGGTTTGGAGGTAACTGGGGACCGTCCGTCCAAATTACAAAATTACTAACATCCAAATTGCTAATATGTTTGCCGACCGAAATACATAACTAAGAGAATGGTCTTGTTAATGAGTATCAAGTATATAGATTAAGTGTTATTAAATGAGAAAAGTTAACTGAATATCCTAAAGGCGGCATGGTTTAGAAAATATTTTTTCAAAAAAAATTATGGAAAAAGAAATAAACAAAAATAAACTACATATTTGGTTGCTATCTTTTACATAATATGATAATTTGGTTTTTAATCTTTCAATTGTGTTAATTTGGTCCCTAACCTTTTAGTGCTATGTCAATTTTGTCACTGTCGTTATCTTTTGGATGAAAATTATTAATGTGACTAACAGCCAAAATAAAAAATTAGTTTCCGTTGATATGACAATAAATTAATTTTTTATTTTGCCTGTTTGTCACATCATCAAATTCCATTAAAAAGATAATAGCAAGAACTAAATTGACACAGCATTGAAAGGTTAGAGATCAAATTGAAATATGGTGTAAAGGATAAAGACCAAATCCGTAATTTACCCAAAAAACAAATAACATTTTTTATAGCCCTTTAAATTTCCCATAAAAGTAGTATTAAAAGTTTCATAAAATGAGTTATTAACAAATGTCCTAAGGATACTTATTAACTGGATCCTAAATATCAATTATAAACAGCAAACCACACCAATTGAAAATTGAAATACTCTTAGAATTGGGTGAGTTGGTAATGGGTTTGAGTTACAGGAGAAAAAGTATATTATATAGGTATTTCTAATCATTACCAAAAAAAAAAAAAAACATAGAATTCCATAGTGCGCAAGCATAAATTGCTTGAATGTATTTTTCTTGAATTTGTGTATAGATTAATTGTATTTTTTTATGAGCCCATATATATATATATATATGAATCTTTTGGATTATTGCCATGTGCATTGGAAGCAGACGTGCTATAATAAAAATTATTATTATTATTATTATTACACACTCACCTATTAAGCTATGAATGCCAAATATTAATTTCACCATGTATTGCAATTTGTGACATTTATTTTTTATTTATAAGAAAGTAGTGTTACAGCCTTTGGCGAGAGATTGTTCCATTTCCTACCCATGAATCAAGATACATTGTAAACCCTATAAACTAATAGTGTAGTGAATTAAAGCTAGGCCTTTAGAGTTCAAATCACGCCTCGAACCAATGAACCCATCAACAAAGTACACCTAAAGAATGTGATTTATTTATTTATTTTCCTAGAGGTTATTTTAAGGTGTGATTTATTTATTTATTTTTCTAGAGGTAATCAAAATGACATACATGTCAATTGCCAATAACAATTTTCTTAAAAGTAGTTTTCTTTTTTTCCCTTTCAAGTATCAAGTTATATTTTTATATCGGGGGTGGCATTTGGATTCCCACTCAACCCCCTTTTTGTAGTAATGTGGATTTCCTTTGAAACAGGTGAGTATCCAAGTTCTAGAGCTTAAAAAAATTACATTTGTTCTAAATTGACAATTTTAATATTTTTCCTTTTTCATTTAACCAATTAAGATAAAACATAAAACAAATTATCAATATTTATTCCCTTATATATGTATATCTTCCCGCCATAGAAACGTAAATGCTAAAATATAATAAAATATTTATTTTTATTATCAAAATAAGATATTGTGATTTCCATAAAGAGCAGTAATTTAAATAGTTACTTTTGTGTTATATATGTCATTTTAAAATTTTAGACTATAGTTTTAATGAATTTATTTTAATTTATAATTTATATTTTTTTGTCATTATTTATTTGGAGGATGATTAAAAAAAAATTGATTATGAGTTTATAAATCTAAGGATAGTATGAAAAAAAGTAAATAATTCCTTTAAGATCCTGAGGAATAAAACAAACATAGGAATTGTCCAAGACATTTAGATTGAAAATTATCACATTTCAAGGAATCTAAATGCCGAGAGTAATATGGATTTCCTCGTACCAAACGCCACCCCAACGTAATGAACAAAAATATAATTTGAGAAATTACATTTTTTTTTTCTCATAGCTAGCCTAATGTTGCAGCAGATAAGATGAGTCTATTTTAATTGTCCTTTCTTAATGTAAATTTCCAATTTTAGATTCAGCGATGTTATTTCACTATTATCATTTTTTTGTGTGCTGTTAATTCTATAATAATAAATTAATGGTGGGTTTTAATTAATTCAATTGATAAAGTCTTTGATAGTTAAATAAGATATTTGGGGTTTAATCCCCGCCTATACTAAAAACCAATTAATGTCTTGATTTAATAATAATGAGGACAATCATCAGAAACGGACGCCATAGGTTAAAACTTTATAAAAATTTTAATAAGTTAAGGCTCATCTTGTGTCATATCAACTATCAATAACATCTCTCTTAAAAAATATTTTCTTGTCAACTAAGCTTTATGGGGGGTTTAAATTGGTCACCAAGTCTATTTACGAATTTTCAATTCAAAATTTCAGTGATAGAAAATATCGTAAATGTTTCTCTCATTTCTTTCTAATGGATTCTAGATATTTGTTGCGGATTCAAATAATTTCGAATGGACTTAAGGATTTGCATTTAGCTATAATGAGATCTAGTCTTAAGGATTTGCATTTAGCTATAATGAGATCTAGTCTTAGTACATTTTTGTTTTGCAACAATTGGTATCAAAGCTCATTAACATCCTAATATGGCAAAAGTCAGCAAACAACAACCCTATTGACAGTGATCATGTGTTAAGAACTTGGTGGTTCGTGATGGGAATGGATATGAAATATAGGTGAATTGATGGAAATTGTAGGGTAATTGACTTAATTCGAGGTAGTCACATTTCATAGAGAAATATTAAGAAAGAGAGAAAGGAAATGCACCAAGCAATGAGTTGGTTTATTTTTTCAATGATGGAAATGGGATTAGAAGTAGGTATGTATACAAGCATAAAACTATTTTATTGGCCCACATGGGCTTATCCGAATGGTCCTATTATTTCCAATGTGCATTAACAATTTTAACAAGTGTTAAATGTGATTAATATGCTTGAAATTGTAACTAACTAAATACAATACTAAAATAATTATTATCTTTTTTTTTTTTTTCTTTTTTTTGTAGAGCAACAATTATTATTGGCATCCAATGAAAGCTTATTGTGAGAACTGCAAGCTGTTCTTTCATCACCTGATTTATAGTCTTTTTTTAATGATATATTTGTTTTGAGAAATTTCAACGATATTATTTGTTCTTTCCTATTTTTAACTCATTAAATGCATGGGTATTGGGAAATTATTCTATATTTTCATGCGTCTTTAAAGTCATTGATTTAGTAATTGACCGTTTATACTTTATAGCGCAATCATATATTATTCACGGGCGAGTAATTGACCGTTTATTTTTACAAGATAGAATTTCTATTTTAGCCTAAGCTCATTCCTAGAAACTTGAACCCCGACCTTTACTCACCACATCCTACAAATATTTATATTTGTGAAGTAACTATCGCACTAAGGGGTGCGGCGGTAATAACAGCAATACTTGAACAACTAAAATGTATAGTATTTTAATACCCAAATTAGAAAAAGATAACTAGTGACCCTCCATGGGATCTGTTGAGTTTGTGCGTGGATCACAAAAGAAATGGTCCGTGATTTCCACACAATGCATGAAGACTGGAACATTAAATAGGCCAACTATTAAATGCATTGTCGTTCGATATTTTGAGATGATATTTCAGGGTTCCTAGAATCCAGACTAAGTGGTCCAAAGTCCAAACACTCGCCTAGGTTCTCTTTATTTTTTTTAATTATTTTTTTAAAAAAATAATGCTATATTCACTACATTCTCATAATAAATCTAAAGTGACATTTTGTTATTAGATCTAATTTAAGCCCACTACTAATACCATTTTTTTTTTTACCCCCTAATATCAGTCTGCCACATAAGAGGAAACTAAGAACCTCCATCCAAATTACTGCGCTAGGACATTGCTATTTTGTTTGCCTACCGAATTACATGATTAAGAGAACGGTCTTGATAACATGGTTTTAAAAACTAAAACGGTCAAATAATTGAAATAGAGTCTTGTTCCTCCGGTTTATAAGTTGACCCACTAGTTTTGATTGGACCGGATTAAGGTTCAGTTCACCGTTGAACTAGTCAATCCTGTCTAGTTTTTAAAACCATGCTTATTAATGAATATCAAGGATATAGATTAAGTAATAATAAATATCAAATATAAGCTACAAAGCACACCGATGAAAAGATTAAAATACACTTATAATTGTTGGTGTGGGTGTGTGTTCCAAACACTTTTATTCTTATTTATTTTCTAGCCGTTAGAAATTTATGAGTAAAATAGCCGTTGGGCAATTATGAGAAAAATAACCGTTAGGCAATAATTGATAATATAGCCGTTGAGCTTTTAAGAGTTATTAGTAACTAATAACTATAGACTATTATCTTCATAAGTAGCCTATATAATACTCATCATAACACATTTTCTAAAAGGTTTTTTTACTACTCTATATTTTAGATATACACAACTCTACTATCTTTCTCTCCCACATATTTTTCTACAAGCGCAGCGTGATTCTATAGCATTGTGAGATTGTTCTAAATTCCTTTTATTTTATTTTATGTTCTTACTAATTATTTGGGATATTATTTTTGTATCAAAACTTGTTTACTCACTAAAATATTTCCAACAATTTTAAAGGTTGATCTCTTACTTCAAAATGGATAAACAAGTTATTGATCATGAAATTTTATATTGTGATATGATATTATGTTTATAAAGAAAAAATGCTAGTAGTTATATTCTTAGATATAATTACTTATATCTTTTATGGAGTTTATTTTGCTATTTGGTTTATCTAAACAATTTGGTGGACTAATATTTTAGAAGAAAAAAATAAATGATGTCCATCCAAATGTGATTTTGATTCTCTAATCTAAATTAATATGTGAATAATATTATGTAACGTTGTCTTGATATGTGGATATCAATTTATTGTATTTGCAATTATGTGATACTATATGTGTATTATATTTTGTGAAATTGTTTTATGTCTATTGAAATCTGAGGAACATGAGATTGAAGAAAAATGTATGTGTTTTGAGAAATGTTTTTTGCAATTCAAAAAAAAAAAAAAATGTTAGCAATAATTTTCATGAGAAATGAGGTAAAATTTTATTTTTTGGTAGAATTCTGAAGGAAAAAAAAATGGTGTAGACTTATGGTGAAGGCCTTCCTATTGTTAAGTGGAATCAATAGTGTCGTATTAATTTGGTACTCCTTTTGTATAATGAAGATACAATGATACTATAATTTAATTAAATTTTATTTTCCTTGCTAAAGTATTCAAGTAATCATTTATGGTCATGTGAAAAAGAAATTGTGGATGATTAAACGTTTGTATTATACAATTGTGGTATAATGATGTCAAATTTTACAAAATATTGAGTGTCTTATTCTTGTAAAATTTTGGATGTTCCTAAGAGTGGTTTTTAGTAGTTAGAGGCTATTGGCTCTATTTACAAAAGCTACTATTTTTACATCTCTTGACACAAATATATGAAATGAGAAATTATGGAAAATAATTAAAATTTTCTTTATATATATATATATATATATATTAAAAAAAAATTAAATTATGGAAAATAATTAAAATTTTCTTTATATATATATATATATATATATTAAAAAAAAATGATCCAACTAGTATTTTGGGCTAGTGGATAAGATTTAGTGGGAATAAATATTCCTTTTATCCACCAAGTGCAAGAGTGATATTAAAAATGTATATATATATACACACACAGAGATATACATATACATATTTTTATTGGCTATATGTGTTGTTTTGAGATGGTGGATAGGTTTTTATGAATTTGAAACAAAAAGACCTTCCAAACCCATAACAAGAGAAACCAAACTCCTTAGTTTGGTACATAATAATTTGGATGATTTAAAACACACAATGACTAGAGATGGTAAAAGATTTTATGTAATCTTTGTTGATGACCATTCTATATTTATTTAACTTTGTGTATTAGGAACTGAAGATGAGGTATTGGAAATTTTTATAAAATATAAAAAAATGAAGTTGAGAATGGCATAAGCCTAACTTGGTATGCCTCGAATTGTGGGGGTGGTTCGCTAAGATGTTACCCAAATCTAAAAGAAGAATACCTCAAACTGTGGGGTATTGCCTAAGGTCATGCTACATGAAACTAAAAAGAGGAAACTTGATTCTTAAATATGTGATTGTGTGTTTATTGGTTATGTTTGTTATAATTCATGATATAAATTATTTTCATCAATAGTGATGTATTTAGAATTTAATACTATTGTTGAATCTTAAAAACATATTTTTTAAAGTATGAGGTTCCTTTGTAAAATAAGGAAAATATGTTTTATGAACCTATTGATACTTCTAATGATCTTGTTGTGATGTGCAAGAATTGAGAAGAAGTAAGTGAACTAGGGAGAAAAAGAGTTACGGTAACAATTTTCTTACCTATATTGTTGAAGATGAACATGTAAGTTATTATGCAATTAAATTTGTTGATGCGCCATTATTGTTGGAAGCTTTTAACAAATTATTAGATTATGTGAAATCACACTGCTTCCACCTAAGGTTAAGCCTATTGGTTGCAAGTGGGTGTTTAAAGCAAAATTTGTATGATTGCAAGCGAGTTTTCAAAAGAAACTTATAACTGAATGTGATCATAGATAAGTATAAGGCATGCTCAGTAGCTAAAGGCTATAAGCAAAAATATAATATTGATTATTTTATACTTATTCTTCGATTATTAGAATTGCATCTATAAGAATGCTGTTTGTCATTATATTTATTTACAAACCTATTATATATCACATGGTTGTTAAAACTTTTTTCTAATAAGTGAATTAGAAAATATATATATATATATATATTATATGGAGCACCCGAGGGTTGTGTTGTCCTTAGACAATAACGTAAAGTTTGTAAATTGGTTAAATCCTTGTATGGATTAAAACAAGCACCTATACAATGACATGAAAATTTTGATATATGATGCTTACACATGGATTTGTGACTTATGGTCATATAATAAGTTAAATAATAATGAAGGTGTCATTATTTGTTTATATGTTGATAACTTACTTATCTTTGGAACTAGCTATAATGTTGTGCATGATACTAAATGTTTTCTTGCCTCTAAATTTGATATGAAAATTTTGGCTGAGGCAAATGTTAGTTTAGGCATCAAGATCCATAGGGATAATGATTGTAGTGTACTATCAGAATCTAATTTTGTGGAAAAAAAAATGAAAAATAAAAAATAAACATTTTGATATGTGACCTATGTCTATTATATATGACTTAAAGGTGCACTTGGTTAAAAATCGTGGTGATAGTGTTTCATAAGATAAATATGCACAAATTATTGGTAGTTTAATGTTTTTGACAAATTGTACTCGTCCTGATATTGCATATGTTGTTGGTAGATTGAGTAGATACACACATAATCCTAGTATTGAGCATTGGGATGCAATATCTAAATTCTTGAGATATTTAAATGGGACTTTTGATTTTGGTTTGTCATATTGTGGCTATCCTACTGGTTTAGAAGGATATTGTGATGCTAACTGGATCTCTGATACAGATAAGGTGAAGCCCACTAGTGGATATGTGTTTACACTAGCTGGAGGGGCTGTCTATTGGAAGTCAACTAAGGAGACTTGTATAGTGAGATCTAATATGGAAACAGAGTTAGTGGCCTTAGAGAAGGCTAGCTCTGAAGCTGTATGGCTTAGGAGTATATTAATTGATATGCCTCATTTTACTAACTTTATTGCCTCTGTTTGCTTTCCTTATGATTACCAAACTGCCATAACACGTGTTAAGAGCAAAGTTTATAATGGGAAAAGTCGACCTATCCAATTGAGGCTAAGGTTACTTATTGATAATGATGTTATGTCATTGGACTTTATGAGGTTTGAAAGGAACTTGGCCCATCCTTTGACCAAACCACTAACAATGAGTCTGGTAGTTGAGACATCTAGGGGGATTGGACTGATACCCAAGTTGTGACACTATGACTAATGCCCAACCTCTATGATGGGTGATTCCACGCAAGAGGTTAAATGGGTAGAGGTCATTAGTGGTCCATGAGCACTGTCATTTGTTATATGTTTTCCGCTATCTCGGTAAGGAGATTAGTGATGAGTCCATCCCCATGGTGTGAGATAGTGCTAAGTTGTAGAATTTGGTGAGGTTGAGCTTTAGTCTCTTAATAGATCCATATCCCTACTTGTTGGGATGGGGTGTATCTGCATGCACTCCTGATGGATGCCACTGATTAAGTTGCAGATTGTTGGAGGTTGAGCTTTAGACTCTTAATGGATCCATACTCCCTACTTGTTGGGATGGGGTGTTCTGCACGCACTTTAATGGATGCCACCTATGTGTGAGTGGAAGTTATGCCGGTTCCTATGAGACTTTTTGGGTAGGTCTCTAGAGCTCTCATGAAACCCAGTGGCGCATGGCCTGGATAAGGCGCCAACCCGCTTAAGAACAACCTTGACAAAGAAAGTTATGTGGGTGGTAAGTTTGGTTTACTAATAGCTTGGTTAAAAGAGTTTAACTCCACCATTGTCTTTTAGTTCCTACTTATTTATCCTATGTATGGTTAAAACCTTCTAGTACCATATTGATGCATGCTTTCTTTAGTTGCGTGCCTTTCCTATTTTGTGTTTGTAACATGTGGGGGATTGTTGGTGTGGGTGTGTGTTCAAAACACTTTTATTCTTATTTATTTTCTAGCCGTTGGAAATTTATGAGTAAAATAGCCATTGGGCAATTATGAGAAAAATAGCCGTTAGGCAATAATTGATAATATATCCGTTGGGCTTTTAAGGGTTATTAGTAACTAATAACTATATACTATTATCTTCATAAGTAGCCTATATAATACTCATCATAACACAATTTCTAAAAGGTTTTTTTACTACTCTATATTTTAGATATACACAACTTTACTATCTTTCTCTCCCACATATTTTTCTACAAGAATATTTGTTCTAAGGAAAGGCAATAGAGGGTTGTTCTTAAACCTTTTGTGAGTGGAAGTGCGTACATCACAAAGGTCGACGCTATAGTCTAATCCTGGAGGGTTGTTTGGCCAAGAGAACCAATCGCACCAAGTTTTACTTTGGGTGGCACGAATCAACCTTTAAGGACAACGCTTTCGCAGTGTGATTCGATAGCATTGTGAGATTGTTCTAAATTCCTTTTATTTTATTTTATGTTCTTGCTAAATATTTGGGATATTATTTTTGTATCAAAACTTATTTATTCACTAAAATATTTCCAACAATAATTGGGTGAGTTGGTACCTCCCCAAGCCATGAATGCCTGGGGAGAGAGGAGTGAGCTAGAACTGTCAGAGAAATAGTGTGTTATAGTATTTATTTATTTATATAAATATTTCTAACCATGAGATACTCCGAAAACAACATGCACCAATAATTTTGTGAATTTAACTAAGAACCTTTTTTAGTTTATATCACGCCTCGAATCAATAAGCCAATCAAAAAGATACCCTTAGGATGTGAGATTTATTTGTTTATTTTCCAGAAATAATCAAAACGACGTACATGTCAATAAGGTGAAGCAAGTGTCTTAAAAGATGTTTTTTCCCCTTTCTAGTATCAAGTTATATTTTTGTATCCAATGCAACGAACTATAAATTAATTTGGCAAATTAAATTTTTTTTCCCACAACTAAATTTTGTATGAGAAAATATATGTGCGAGTCTGTTTTTATCGTTTGTTACTTTTTTTATTAATTTTTTTGTAACTTTGTAATTTTAGATTCAGGGATGCTATTTAATTAATTTTTTATATATTTTTAATAGTTTTATAGTCACTTATGGTCCTTTGCTCATGGTAGAGTACCAGCTATCAATAAGATCTCTCTTAGAAAATATTTTCTTGTCAATTAACTTTCATGCGGTTTTAATTGGTCTCAGAGTTTGTATAATAATTTCCAATTCAGAATTTCATTAGTAAAAATATCATAAACGTTTTTCTTATTTCTTTCTAGTGGATTTTCAATTTTCGTTGCTGATTCAAATAACTTCAAATAGATTTAAGGGTTTGCATTTAGCTAAAACGAGTCCTAGCCTTACTACATTTCTATTTTGCATATCAATTGGTATCAAAGTTTGTTAGGTTTTTAGACACCTTGTCACAATATGTTTAACCTAATATTTAACTAAATTGATTAACAAGAATGTTATTCAAGATTAGGTTAAACAAAAATAAACATAAAGCGGAAAATATAAATAACACAAAGAACTGATGACCCAAGAAAACCAAATCGGTAAAAAACCTGGGGAGGATTTGACCTACTTATCCTTAAGGTTAAAGCGGGTCCACTATTAAAAAAATGAAGTTTTACAAAAGGACTTAGACCACTAACATTCTAATGTTATCTCGAGCAGAAAACTTACTAACACGACCATGTGCTAGCTCCGAATCAATAGACTACTTCTTTCTTGAATCTGCTATAGCACAAGTTCTCCTACCTGTGACTTTGAGACATCTTTCAAAGGTTTTGTTGTTCTTTGAAAGTTCTTTATGCAGCAACTGAACCACCACCAAATCTTGATTGCAAATCTTGATTTTGGTAGAGCTTTCCATGTGTTCTAAGGTAAACACCTCTTAAATCTCACACAAGAGCAAACACACAACTATTCAGAGACATTTAAAACGTGACTAGGGTTTTTCCTTTGATACTAAGAGTGAAACACTTAACCCTACATGTCATATGGGCTTGAGCTATGTTTGAAACTTTTTTGCAGAATTCTAGAACTGCGTGTTTCGATTGATCGAGCCTTACTTTCGATCGATCGAGCCTTGCAGTTTTACAAAGTAAATTCCTATAAAACACTCGATTCAAACTAACACTTAAACAAACTTTGAGCAAGCCTAAATCTAGACTCATTTTTTTGATCATGGTTTGCCAACATATACAAAATGAAGTTCTAATACATTTAGTTCCTAAAATCTTAGAACCTAACAAACTCCCACTTTAGCAATCCGTGACAAAACACAATTCATAAAAATAAATTGCTCAAAGTGTAAAAAGCCCAAATACACAATATTGCCCAAACTTTACAATTCAAACTAACTACTACCTATTAGTTGCAAGTATAGACAGCAGCTTCGAATGAATCAACCTGTAAATTCGTAAAACAATTAAACAAAACATAAACGCATGTGTGGAAAATACAAGTAAACCAAAATAGAATAAACTACACATATTATAATGAATAACCATCATATAATGAATAAATATCATAATATATAAACCATAAACAATGTATCAAAGTTTGTGAAACAAGAACAAAGAACATACATCTCAAAAAGAAAAGAAAAGAAAAGAAAAAAAAAAATATATATATATATATATACATCTCATATAAAAAATAAAAGTAAAAACTACTCCCCCTATCCCATAAACTACTACTCCCCCTATCTCATCTATCATACTCCCCCTATCTCTATGCACTCGTGCTTTTTGTGATGTATTGCCAAAGGGCAATCATGGCTGATCCAAGGTTGGAGTCAGTGGAGAGGCACCTCTAGTGGCAGCAAGCTCTGCTCGTAAGGTAGTAACCTCATTGAGCAAGTCCAAGAGCAGTTGTCCATGTGCAAACTGGACTATAAGTACGGTCTCCAACATAGATCTAGTAGAAGTGGCGGTAGATGTGGATGGCTCATGATCCACAGCAGTAGTGGGATCCATATACTCCTCAGTAGTAGGATCACCAGAAGGAGGACCTCTAGATGCGTCACTTGTAGAAGGTTCGACTCTAGGATGTTTCGAGCTAACTTTTAACTAAGCAGCCCTTTGACGAAGAAAGGTAGCACCTATGGGAGATATGATATGTACAGGCTCAGAAGCGGAAAAGTCCTTTAAACCTAAATCTAGGAGGTTCCTATGAATAAAAACTAGGAAGAACAAACCATGTGATTTAGCACTACTCCTATAGACCTCTACAAACGAATAAAAAGAGTAGGAAAACTCATAGGAGCACCAGTGATGAGAGTGTACAAAAACGCACATCTCTCAATGGGAATCGTATGTATATAAGAGATAGGCCAGATACTATGACAAGAAATCCTAAAGAATAGAAAATTGAGCTCTGTAAGCTCATGAGTAGTAATCCTAGGATCAATACCCCAACTAATGGTAGTACCAGTAAGAAGTGACATGATGTCATTAATAGGAGGAATTTCTGTGTAAGGATACACAGGCTGCTGTACCAAAGGTACTTTGAGAGCTGTAGCCACTACCTCATGGGTAATGACAAACTCTTCACCCCTTATCCAAGTCTTCACAAAGTGAATATTGGAGTCAACGGTGTGAATAGAAAGGTTTGAGTAAAACTCACTAATCAATGCAGTAGGAGGAGGATGTTCTACATCCAGAAGAGTTAACCAACCTCAACTCTCAAAATTCCTATGTATGTCATGATTCACCTCATCTAGAATAACCTTTCTTATAGCCCAAACAAACCTAAAGAAGTTTAATTTCTCATAGGCATCTTGATTAGACTTAAACTGAAACCTAGTCTTATCAAAATTAGAGGAGGAGGAAGAGGTAGTGTTTTTCTTTGTTTTAGTTTTCCTAGCCATGACTCTAAGAATAAGAAGGAAAATAAAAACAAAAACAAAACACAACACAAAAACCAAGGGGAAACTGCATTAGAAAGGCTTAGAGCACAATATATATCAAGAAATTGACAAACTATATGATGCATGTTATGAATGCACGTGTGATGCATGCTCTAATGCATAAAATTTGTTCAATTTTCAAATTTCACCAACAATTGACCCAAACTTATGAGTTTTAACCAAAAATCCCAAATTTTGAAAAATCCATTTTTCAAAAAACCAATCAAATTGATCAATTAAACACTATATTAGTTAGAAAACATGTTATAATGTACAAATTAACCAAAATCACAAGTCAATTTTAACCAATTAAGTCCAATTAAACAAAAACCCCAACTTTGAAAAATTTCGAGCCCTAGATTTCAAATCTTCTAAAAACACAAAATTAATCAAACTAATGCATGAGAATCATGATAACAGCATCTAGGAACAAAAACCCATTGATCAAACTTGAATAAAAACAAGAAAAACAAAAAAAATCTCAATTTTCCTTTGTTCAAAAATTTTGAGAGAAAAATCCATGAAAATGTATGAAAACATGTAAATAAAGCAAAAAGAAGGGGTAAAATAGTCTTACCCTGACTCTAGGAGGAAAAACCCTTGAAGATTTTGACCAGGAAAACAACAAAAGTTGGATTGTGTGGATCAGTCGAGAAAAGAAAGGAAAAGATAAGAAAAAGTTTTTTTTTTTAAAAAAAAAAAAAAAAAAAAAAAAGAAAAAAAGAAGAACATGTGTTGAGGAATTCTTTTTATTTTTCTTTCTTTTCTAATTTTGATCGATCGAGTACCGATAGAGCATGGTAGAGAGCTCCTTAAAATTTCCTTTAAGTTTTCTATCGGTTGAAAATTAGCTTCGATCGATCGAAATATGAATAAATCATATTTGATTGATCGAAAACCAATCGAGTTAGCCCGAGAGCAATGATTAAAAATCAAGAAATTTTTGATCGGTTGAAAAACACATTCGATAGATCGAAATTCTGGAAATTTGAATTTTTGAAAAACTACAAAAGATTATGCAGAAACAACTCAACCCAAGTAATTTCATAAATGAAATGCACGAGAATGAGTTTAAATGTTTTTCAAAAACATGAGTTTTCAATCTAGAACTTCAAAACAAGATTTTCAAATTCTTACCCCAAAATTTTCAACCCTTGAACATATTTTGTATCAAAATCATATAATATATACTCTTGGATGGCCAAACCAAATTCACACACAATTTCATGTACTAAGTTTAGCAAGGAATAACTTGTGAAGTGTGTGCAACTAGTAACGGCATGAGATACATGTGGGGTGATATGTAGATAGTAATCAATCACAATTTCTACATTATTCATCACATAAATTTGAAAGTGACTATCACCTAAAGAGTTACATTATATAACTCTCACATCTCCTAGAAAACAGGCTTGCAATCATGCATATTTTTTTCATTTTACCTTATTGAATGCAAATTTTTTTTCCCTAAGGCTACACCTTATTTTCTCTTTTTGCATGTGCTACACTTTCTCAAGCACAAAATCTTATGATATGCACTAAGGTGTTTATGATTGGCTAGTAAACAGTAGTGAGATGGTTATTTATGCATTTCTCTTAGGATGTTTTAGTCCTTACAATCAAAAGCATGTGACTTCAATCAAGATCATGTGATCAAAAACTATAAAAACTCACTCAAACATGCACTACGTAGTTAAAACTAGCAAAGTGTAGAAAAATAAGCTCATCTAAGCTAAACAAAGTATACAGGCATGTTATGCAAAGATGATAGGCCAACCCCAATTACATATCCATGATGTGTAATACAAAACACATCCTTCCACTTTCCTCTTTTTTTTTTTTTTTAAAGAAAACAAAAACAACCTAATATGAAATGCATGAATGTAATGCAATGCAAATCCTAAAAACAAAAGAAAACAAGAAAGCAAAAAAAATGGCCACAAAGGATTTTGAGATGAAGCGTAAGGACCATAAAAACATAGATGACTAGGGACAATGAATAACACCAATCACTTGATGAAGTGTCTCAAACTTACTTCTATCAAGGGGTTTGGTGAAGATGTTAACATTCT
This sequence comes from Quercus suber, assembly GCF_002906115.3. NCBI lineage: Eukaryota > Viridiplantae > Streptophyta > Magnoliopsida > Fagales > Fagaceae > Quercus > Quercus suber. The sequence continues at coordinate 198,150 of NW_027069643.1, read as the reverse complement.
GACGTTCAATAGGGAAATATTCTAGAACCACAATTTTTCTTTCCCCAATCTCTATGTGCTTAGTCTTAGAATGTTGAACAGGATTTTTAGAGATATCGAAAGCACTAGAATTATCAAAATAGACAACCATTGTGTCTTGTGATATCCCATAATCGCCTAAAAGCTTTTTCATCTAAAGGAGTTGTGATCAACGACTTCCAGTAGCAATATATTCTGCTTCTGTAGTTGAAAGAGAGATAGAATTTTGCTTTTTACTCATCCAAGCAACTAGATTGGTACCTACATAGAAACACCCACCAGTGGTGCTTTTTCTATTATCGGCATTGCCGACCTAATCTACATTTAAGTACCCAGCAAGAGACATATTTGTTTCTTTGCTATAAAACAATCCATAATCACAAGTACCACTAACATATTTTATTATCCTTTTGACAGCATTCAAATGTGAAACTTTAGGATTAGCTTGAAACCTACAGCGTACACCAACACTAAAAGCAATGTCTGGACGGCTAGCAGTCAAATTCAAAAGACAACTAATCATACTTCTGTATAATGTAAAATCAACAAACTCACCTGAAGGATCATTGGTTAGCTTTGCATCTACAGTCATTGGTATTCTAACATGTGCAGCCTTCACAAGATCGAATCTCTTGACAAGGTTTCCAGCATACTTTGCTTGGTTGATGTAAATTCCAGAGTCCATTTGCTTCACCTGCAATCCCAAGAAATAAGTAAGTTCACCAACCATACTTATTTCAAACATCTCCTTCATTTCATCTGCAAATAATTTAGCAAGAGAGTCATTAGTAGCACCAAAAACAATATCATCAACATAAATTTGAGCTACTACAAAATTATTCTTATCCTTTCGTATGAAGAGAGTAGTGTCTGCATATCCTCTTTTGAATCCATGCTCAATGAGATAGGCAGTTAACCTATCATACCATGCCCTAGGAGTTTGTTTCAATCCGTAGAGTGCTCTCTTCAACTTGTATACATCATCGGGTCTGTGTAGATCAACAAAACCTTTTGGTTGTTCTACATAAACCACTTCTTGCAACATCCCATTCAAGAATGTAGTCTTAACATCCATTTGATACAATTTGAAATTTAGGTGACTTGCAATTGCCAAGAGTATTCTAATGGATTCCAATCTTGCTACCAATGCAAAAATCTCATCAAAGTCAATCCCTTCCAATTGTGTGTATCCTTGAGCAACAAGTCTTGATTTATTTCTTATAAAGATTCCATGTTCATCCGACTTGTTTCTAAAAATCCACTTAGTTCCTATAACATTCACTCCATCCGGTCTAGGAACTAGTTCCACACATCGTTCTGAACGAATTGATGAAGTTCTTCATGAATAGAATTGATCCAATCAGCATCTTGAAGTGCTTCATCTACTTTCCTTGGTTCGAATCGGGAAAGATAGCATGAGTGAGTAATTACCTTCAAGGCTTTTGACCTTAATCTCATGTTATCATTCAGACTACCCAATATATTTGTGGCAGGATGATTTAACTTGACTATAGCAGATGGACCTTTAACCGAAGAAGTTGAGGTACTCTTTTGTCCAAATGAAGAGCTTGGTTCACTTTGTTCTTGCTAAGTTTCACGAACAGGATTGGATGGTTTTGAAATAGTGTCATTCAACAGTTGTAGATCTTCATCACTATGTTTCCTAACATACTCTTTAGGAAGAGTATCTTCAACCTCCATAATCTTCCCTTGACCAAGAGGAGTGTCTTTTGAATGAGATTCTGGACATAGTTCATCATGGATCACCACATTTGCAGACTCCATTACTGTTTTAGTTCTGAGATTGTACACCCTATACACTCTACTAGTGGTAGAGTAGCCTAAAAAGTATCCTTTGTCACTTTTTGCATCAACTTTTCCAGGTTCTCCCTATCACGTAGAATGTAACAGTCACTTCCAAATATCCTGAAGTATATAACAATAGGCTTCTTTCCTCTCCAGATTTCATATGGAGTCTTCTTGGAATTGGGTCTGAAACACAATCGATTGAGTGTATGTCATACAGTGTTAACTACTTCTCCCCAGAAAGACTTGGGCATCTTTTTGTTATTCAGCATGACATGAGTCATTTCTTAGATAACCCTGTTATTCCTTTCCACTACTCCATTTTGGTGTCTTAGGTGAAGAGAACTCTTGTTGTGTGCCTTGTTCATTGCAAAAGGTTGCAAGCTTAGTGTTCTCAAATTCTCTCCCATAATCACTTCTAATTTTGGCTATCATGACACATTTTTCAACTTGCAATTTCTTGCACAAGTGTATCATCTTATCAGGAGCTTTAGCCTTATCGCTCAAAAGCACAACCTAAGTATATCTAGTGAAATCATCCATAACTACTAGAATAGACTTCTTTCCACCCAAACTCTGAACTCTACCAGGACCCATGAGATCTATGTGCAACAATTCCAAAGGTCTTGAGGTTTGAACTTCACTTACAGGTAGATGCTTGGACTTCACTAGTTTACCCATCTGACATGGTCCACATATGCTCTTCTCTATCTTTTCAAACTTCGGCAAACCTAGAACTGCTTCACACTTGGAGATTTTCTCTAATTGCTTGTGACTTGCATGTCCCAACTGTTGATGCCATAGGTCCACTTGATTAATCTTTACGCTATAATAGTTGTTGCTTATACTTGGTGTTATACCATAACAGTTATCAGTAGTCCTAATACCAATGCAAATGCAGTCACCTCTGTTGGAAATTTAGATCCCTTAGACACACAGATTGCGTAGCCTAGATTAATTAGCCAAGTTGTTACTTAGTCAAATTATACAATTCTAGGTTAAAGCAATCAAATAATCATATCAAGATATAAAGCAGCGGAATAATAAATAACACAAGATATGATCACCCAGGAAACCACTCGGTAAAAACCTGGGGAGGATTTGACCCACCGATCCTCAAGGCATAACAGAATTCACTATGAAAGAATTGAAGTTCTTACAGAAGGACTACAAGCTCCCCGCTCGACTTCCTAATGCTACCCACCAGTAAAACTTCCTGACACGACCACGCGCAGGCTCCGAATCCACGGACTACTTCTTTCTTGAATTCTTCAATCAGCTACAAGCTCCCCGCTTGCTTTTCTTTTTAAGTTCCAATGGTTGCAACTATAATGATCTTCAAGATGTTGAAATCATCTCTACCTTGAAAACCCTAAGTTTTGTGTAAAGGAAGTCTCCTCAAAGATCTCACACGAGATTCACACAAAACAGCAATGTATGAGCAACAAAGCAATATGGACAACCCTCAAAAACGTGGCTAGGGTTTAGTTTATATACCTAGGGTAAAAACACAAAACCCTAAACGTTTAATGAAGTAGGGCTGAGTTGGAAAATCTGCAGAAAATTCAACCTGTGCGATTTTCGATCGATCGAGTCTATTCTTCGATCGATCGAGCCAGGCCGAAAGTCCCAAGTACTTCTGCAGCCACTCGATTCCAACTTTACAATATTAAACCAACTTTGAGCAATTCTAAACAAGACTAAATACACTGTTTTGATCATGGTTTGCCAACATTACAAATTAGAGTTCTAAATACAAAAACTCCTAAGACCTTAGAACCTAACAACCTCCTCCATCAAGTATCTCACATTCATACTTGGTGAAGAGAATATTCAATTCTTTGTCGCAAATCTGACTGATGCTGAGTAGATTAGACTTTAGCCCATCAACGTACCAAACATCTTCAAATATAGGCAACCCTGGAATGTCTACAGTTTCAATGCCTTTGATTACAGACTTGCTCCCATCTCCAAAAGTGACTGTCTCAATCTTTCTTTCAAAGAGTGCCTTGAATAATGCTTTATTTCCTATCATATGCCAGGAACAACCACTATCCAAATACCAAAGACAAGAATCACGTGCCTTTAAGTCGGTTAAAGCAGTATAACACACACAATTATCACCACATGTAATTATACCAAGATACTCAGGGAAAGAATTGACACATTCAATAAGCTATATGATCCAAAAATAGACAAGTTCAATTATGAACCAAAATGACTTTAAAAAATCCATGACAACAGGGGTCAAGGATCAACTCTTAGATCAACAGATCTAACACAAGAGCTAACCTGCTTTGATACTACTTGTTAGGTTTTTAGACCCCTTGTCACAATATGTTTAACCTAATATTAAACTAAATTTATTAACAAGATTGTTATTCAAGATTAGGTTAAACACAAATAAACATAAAGCGGAAAATATAAAGAACACAAAGAAATGATGACCCAGGAAAACCAAATCGGTAAAAAACCTGGGGAGAATTTGACCTAGCTATCCTCAAGGTAAAAACAAATCCACTATGAAAGAATTGATGTTTTACAAAAGGACTTAGACCACTAACATCCTAATGCTACCTCAACTAGAAAACTTACTAACACAACCACGTGTTACCTCTGAATCCATAGACTACTTCTTTCTTGAATCTGCTATTGCACAAGTTCTCCTACTCGTGACTTTGAGACACCTCTCAAAGGTTTTGTTGTTCTTTGAAAGTTCTTTATGCAGCAACTGAACCAGATATTGGTAGAGCTTTCCGTGTGTTCAAAGGTAAACACCTCTTAAATCTCACAATAACAAACACATAACTATTCAGAGACATCTAAAACGTGGCTAGGGTTTTTCCTTTTATATTAAGAGGGAAACACTTAACATTACACATCATATGGGCTTGGGCTACATTTAAAACATTTTTGCAGAATTTTGGAACTGCGTGTTTCGATCGATCGAGCCTTGCAGTTTTACATAGTAAATTCCTACAAAACACTCGATTCAAACTAACACTTAAACAAACTTTGAGCAAGCCTAAACCTAGACTCATTGTTTTAATCATGGTTTGCCAACATATACAAAATGAAGTTCTAATACATTTAGTTCCTAAAGTCTTAGAACCTAACAAACTCCCACTTTGGCAATTCGTGACAAAACACAATTCATAAAAATAAATTGCTCAAAGTGTAAAAAGCCCAAATACACAATATTGCCCAAACTTTACAATTCAAACTAACTACTACCTATTAGTTGCAAGTGTAGACAATAGCTTCAAATGAATCAACCTGTAAATTCCTGAAACAATTAAACAAAACATAAATGCATGTGTGGAAAATACAAGTAAACCAAAATAGAATAAACTACACATATTATAATGAATAACCATCATATAATGAACAAACATCATAATATATAAACCATAAACAATGTATCAAAGTTTTTGAAACAAGAACAAAGAACATACATCTCAAAATTAAAAAAAAAAAAATATACATTTAATATATTTTTTTGAACAACGATCACAAACGGTGAGATCAACGACGGGAGGGATGCTACGCACTACAGTGGTTCTAGTTTGATCATCTCTTTCTCTCCCTCTCTCCCTCTCTCTCAAACTGACCTAAGCTTCTCTCTTCTTTCCATTGGGTTTAGATTATTAATTTTGTTCAATTTAGGATTAAATTCTAAACATTTAATCCTAAATTGTTAGAACCTAACAAACTCTTTCCCAAAGTTCAAGCACTGTTTGAAAACAAAACTTTTCCCAAAAAGTCATGAGGTTTTTCAAAGGGAAGCACTCATCTTTTCAAATAAAGATAAAAGGTCTCCTTTTACTGAAGGTTACTTTTAAATCTTTCCTTTTAAATGGAAATATTTTTATGAGTTTTGTTACATGTCTATGATTCACTTCCATTGAATTATTACTCCCTCAAGTAATTAACATATCCCCCCCCCCCCCCCATGCTTTCAAATAATTGTGTTTATGCATGAGATTGAACATGGAGAATAAAATGAGTCTAAATGCAAAAGGAAACATCTCCTCCCTTCTTCTATTTTGTGTTGTATATATTCTCATGTTAGATATGTAATAAATAAATACCCACATGCTATAATTATACATATTATTTTCTTGCAATGTAGTAAACTTTTTAACATGTTATATATATATATATATATAGACACACACACACACACACATTAAAGATATATTATATTTGTGCTATGTACATACATATTCACACACATCACAATTCACGCAAATAACATTTTTTAAAATGCATACAATTAGTATTATACACACACACAATATATATATATATATATATAATAAAAGGAGAGACATCCACAATTCACAAACAATCGCCTTTACTCTTATAGTTGGATCCAAGATATTCTGATAAAGAACAAAGATGAGAGGAGAAAGAGAGAGAGATTTATTATTTGCTTAATTTTGGGATGGACTAATTTATGTTGTTGTTTAGATTTGAAATAAGTTGATACTTGATCAGGTTGTGCAAGAATCAAGTCAGGGGTTTAATTAAACTCCCTCTACATAAGATAGTGTTATCTCTGCAAAATAATGTGTGTGTGTGTTTTTTTTTTTTTTATTTTATATATAAACTAAGATTATTAATCACCTAAATTTTGCCTGAAAGCAATCATTCATCCACTCATAGTTACAGATCTCCCATTCACTTGTGTAGTGAATTTGGATTTTTAACCATATTTATTGCTGAAGAAGTTCTTTCAACAATAATTGTTGCAATTGGTATGATCAAAGGTAATACACCTAATGAGTAAACTAAATATTAAATATCAATTTTTTTTTTTTTTTCAATTCCAACATCTTTTCAACAAGCTACCCAATCTCTTCAAGTTTTCTAAAGTATCATATCCAAGGTAGCAAGTTGAATTTCTAAACAAATTATTTAGATAAAACAAATCAAGACAAATCAATTTCTCTCTATTGAAAGCTAAAGAAAAATTAGCTAGATTCGAGCACACAACACTGAGTAATAACTCAAAATTATCTAAACGGTTATCATGTTTTGAACTTCTTTTTATCAATTCCTCTTTATATTATTCTTAGCACAAAATGTAAATATTAATTTTTACAATCTCATGGGTATTACTCACCTTTGAAAATTGGCTGGTAAGGGGAGAGTGCCAAGGTGGTTAATACTGTACCGTACCGGCCGATTTGTACAGTATCGATACGTTCACCAATACCGAAACATCAACATTTCTTATCAGTTTAAATACCAACCGTGCCAGTCGATTTCGAGTTTTTTGGCCGGTATAGAATTATAAATTGCATATATACACATATTTCAACTTACCCCTAATCCTTGTGAGACACTAGAATCATAAATTTCATAATAATAATAATAATAATAATAATAATAATAATAATAATAATAATAATTGATGATGCCAAAAATCGTTAGTGAGCTACACAGTCCTCACATGCTCTAGACAAAACTTGCAAAATAAAAACAAAGAAGATCTTACAGAGAGTACCGATGTAGTATCGACCAAATACCCTCCGAAGGTTAAGTTAGAGAGGATTTCTACAACTCTAAAGTGGCAGAGCTGGGAGAATTATGCGTACCTTGATTTGTGAGGGTTTTGGGGTTTTTATAGTAGTGTGGAGCTGACATTCGTTTCTTGGCGGAGAAGGTATTTCCTTGTAGAGAAGATTCTCATTAATGATCGTATTTTACGGGATTATTTCCTTGTAGATATTCCTCTGATTTGGGTACAAGACATTTCCATGTATAGGCATTCGTGGAGGTCAAGCTAAGCCAGGCTTCTTCTCCCTCATCGGCCACTTGCCTCGCCCAAACGTTCCTCGTCGGCTTATGGAGGAGCCCGTCGAGTATCATGGTGGGGTCGTCGACTTTATGGTGTTGTTACTTTTTGTTCGTCCGTCTACTCACAGGAAGCTAACGAGTATGGAGGAATCAACGACTTCCTTGTGTCACTTTAAATCTCTTGCAAGAACATCCTTATCAACTGCCCCCTACTCCAAGGTTCCGTCGACCTTGGCTGACAGGCCGCAGAGTATATGAGCATATATGACCATTAATAGGTTTTATTGGAGCCTGTGTCATTAAACGGCATAGGTATCTCTTGGTAAACACGCTAGGTGACCCAAGGCGCTTGCTAGTTGGTCTCATTTCCAATTATGAGCGTTGCTTAGTATACCGCACTTCCTCTCTCTATAAATAGTTCTCCCCCCTTTCACTATTTCTTTTACTTTACTTTATTCTTCATCCTCTGAGACTAGAGCATAAACGTTGAACCATCTCTTACAAGCATCCGTCGCCTATGCTTTCGTTAGCTTTGCAGATCCCGTCACTTTTGCAGTGCAGTCTGCTTATCTCGTAAGTAATCTTCTTCCTTTTTATTTTCCTTTTATTTTCTAGCTAGTCATCGCCTCTATACAGACCAATCAAATAGGTTATTAGAATACCTCTGTCGCTTGTAGGTGAATAAATGTCAGGTGGTAATGAAGCGATGAGTGAACAATCGTCATCAGTCCATGAGGGTACAAGTTATGACGAGGTCTACCTATCAGGTCATGGGTCGAAGGAGGGCTTAACCTGGTCCCCAAAAAAGGAACCATCTACTCATTCTCCTGATGACGAAAGGGAGGAAGATTATGAAGCAGATGGGGGAGAGGACGGAGAGGAAGTAGAGGAAGGAGAAGGAGGAGAGAAAAGGGAAGATAAGAAGGAAGAGAGTGATGAAGGGAGTCACGAAGAAAGTGACGAGTCAATTGACTAGATGGACGAAAAAGGCAGTAGGCCTTTTATTCTTCCAAAAATATGGACGGTGAACGACTTCTACCGGACCATGTCCCAGAGGGTCTTTAATACTCTCCAAGACCGTCATCAAATCCCCGACAACATCCCCATCCATCTGCCAATTAAATTTGAGAGATGTTGTCTGAGTAAAACGGCGGATGTAGGAATGTATGATGCTATGTTTATTGCGGAGTTAAAGTTGCCGTTAACGGAGTTGCATCATCAACTTGCCAATTACCTTGGCCTATCCGTCAACGAAATTGCCCCAAGCACATGGAAGATCTTTATTGGTGCTGAAGTGATATGGGATCAGTTAAGTATAGGGAACCGTCGGCTTATGCTGAACAAGTTGTTTTTGATAGGCGAAGAATGTATTAACCCCTTGTGATAAATTAACCAATTAATTAGCCAAGTTAATTAATTAATTCAATTAGCATGCAATACGCATGGTAGCACAAAAAAATCACCAACTAAGTTAATATGCAGTGGAAAATAAAGTTGACACGATGATTTGTTTACGAATGGGGGAAAACCTTTAAGGTAAAAACCCCACCGAGTGATTTTAAGATCACCACACTCGAGAATCCACTATTATCACAATAAGTGGTTACAAGTAAAGGAATCCCAGCACCTTATACCAACCTACAGTTGAACCCTTACCCTAATACCTAATTGGACTTGTTCAATAGTGATAATCTCTCATTTTAATGCACGGTCCCCAGTACGTAACTAACCAATTGATGCACAGATCCAAGTATATGACTAACCACCAACTTGAGAAGGATATTGGTTGCAAAGTTCTTCATTTCATCAACATGATGAAGATCACAAAACTCCTTGGTTACAAAACCCTACGGCGTACAAATGCAGTAGCTTCTTGAAGAGAAAGATGAACTAGGGCAAATTGTCTCCGGTCACAATATGCTTGTGAAAAACCTTTGCATCAAGTTGCACTCACTTGCATTAGTTGTAACGATCCTTAAAATAGTCCTTATATATGTTTTAAGATTGTAAGAAAAGAAAGCCTAAACATTTATACACAAATTAGAGTGAAATCAGACAAAAACTGCCTTTTAAACCTCGATAGTTGCTATCTATCGAGCTAGCTGTTGAGCTTCAAAATCTAGCATTTCCTTACTTGATTCTTGGACAGATTTGCATGGCTTTAACACTTGGACTTGAACTCTTGTTCCTTGAAGTATTAAACACATCCTTAATCTACCTAATTACAAGTAAAGTGCGTTTTGTCAAATGATTAACCAATTCTACATTGACATATGTTCCTAACATGATTCACATATGTTCTAACAATCTCCCCCTTTGGTAATCCGTGACAAAACCACAACAAACAAATGAACATATGAGAGAAGTCATAAATCACTCAACTCATACTCACTTGTTGAATACAATAAAATCTATCCTAACACAAACTCTTGAAAATTTTTGCAAGAAGAGAGTTTATGGCAAGAAAGACTTTGAAAACCTGTATTTTTGAAACACTTTAAACAAAACTCATCACGGCATCTTAGTGTGAAACAAAAATAAAAGACTGCATACAATATGTAAGAAGCATGTGCATAAAGAGAGAAAAGAAACAACACATGAAGAGATAGATGAAACTGTAATAATAACCTTAATATATATATATATATATATCAACATAAATACAAGGTTTGCTATCACAATGTAAGAAAAATGTATCTGAAAAGTAAAGAAAAGAAAAGATACAAAAAGTCCTTACTACATCCCTCATAAAAAAAATAAATAAATAAATAAAAAATAAAAAACTGCCTCTAACAAAAATATCTATCTCCTATACTAACTCTCCCCCTAAGAACATGACTACTCTCACAGCTAAAACTACTCCTCCTTTTCGTCAAGAATGACAAAGGGCAAGAAACTCAAGCAATCATCTCGTCATCACTGGAAGAGCTAGCATCCTCATCCTCATCATCATCGTCGTCGTCGGAGTCACCATCATCATTCTCGTCCTCAGATGCCTCTAGAGAAGGAGAGGGAGATGCCAGAAAGGCACCAAGGCGAGCCTGCCGCCTGGCAATACGGCCCACACGGGTGTTCACCTGACACAATTCATCACTGAGTGTGTCAAGGCGAGCATCCATGTGTTGAAGCTCTGCCATGACTGCCTCGAAGGTCACACTGTTCATTGATGAAGAAGGGGCGGATGTAGAAGGAGCGGAAGAAGCTGGAGGAGTTTTCGTCTCAATTCATGGCCGCTTTGATCAAAGCTGGGCCTCGCTCTATCTAATGGTAGCAGTGTCTGTGGCATACATAGCATAAAATTATGTAGACTTAGGATAGGAGATAGAAAAATGGCGAAGAATCCACGTGATAGCCGAAGGGAAAATGAGCTTATCACGGGTCTCCATATCCCTATAGGCATCTATAAAGGAGAGTATGAAGTGAGAGGGAAAGTCAATGGTAAGTCCCTCAAGAAGGGATAACAAAAATCGAGCATGAGGCTCAGTAATGGAGTTATTGTGAGACAAAGGATTAAGAACAAATGTCATCACCATGTTAAGGAACCTCAGACCTTTTGCAAAGCCTGAGCATGGGGTGTTTTGACGGTCACCCCAAGATAAAGGTGTCTCATAGAAGCGAGACGAGAGTTCGTCTTTGGACACAGTCCTAAGGTGCTCATAGCTGGGGTAGTCAGCAAACTATACCCTCAGTATATGTAGCACCTCAAATATAAGATCCGGTGTGACTTCATTGCGCATGCCTCGAATGCTAGTGATAAACTGAGTACAGAATAGTCAAAGTGCATGTTAGAGTAAAACTCCTATATAATCACGGAATGATAGGTGACTGGGATACCACATAGTGACTCCCAACCCCTACTATAGATGACAGTGGGAAGGTCAGTATCAAAAAATTCTGATAGAACGACTTGGCGTTCTGAATGAATGACACGTCATGAAAAGTTCTCCAAAAAGTCCTTACAAGCTTTATCATCATGGAACCGGACGTGTGAGGGGGTAGTATCAGTAGAGGGAGAAGAAGAAGATGCCTCGGGACGAAAAGGGTTACAGGACGGAGTAGATTTTTGTTTAGTTACCATAGAGCCACTAACCTAAAGAAAGAAAGAGAGAAAGATACACGCAGAAAAGTACCAAACAGTTTAATAGCAATAAGGTAGAAACAATATTGGTACATATGCGTGAAAACTGCATGAACATGTGACATGCAAAAATAAAAACATCATGGGCTTAGCCTAATCCAATCCTACCAGTACACATCATTTCAACATATTAAGCACACATCTAAAATGCATAAATCATTATTAAAATGCAAATGTGATGCAATGCATGATGATTTAAAATCATTTTAAAAAAACCCATCCTAAAAATTTCACAAAAACTTCAATAATTTAGAAAAACCCCAAAATTTTTCAAAAACCCCAAAAGTTAGGTCAGAATATACGAAATGCATGATAAGATGAGAGAAATGAGATCTTACTAGAAGAAGAATACTCTTTTGAGGCCGAAAAATGAGTGGGGAACAAGTTTAGAGTGAGAGAAGGGTGTTTAGGGAGGTGAGGAATGAAAGAAATCGCGCTGATGCTATATATAGAAAAATACAAAGCTTAATGGATTGAGAGGTATCGAGAGGTGTCGAGCTTTCAATTTTCACTAGATGGAGCTATCAAGGAGCTATCGAGAGGTGTTCACAGCAAAGTGACCTCGATGGATCGAGCAACTATCGAGAATCTATTGAGCATACAGAAACTTCCTCGATGGATCGAGAAGTTGTTGAGAAGCTATCAAGACTATTCTCAAAAACCTCGATGGATTGAAAATATGATAACACCTATCGAGTAAGAAAGCTCAAGAGGCTCAATAGATAGCCTAGCTGTTAAGAGGTGTCCAGCAACTGTCAAGATTACTCAAAAACAGTTTTTCAAGAAGAGAAAAACACAGACATGAATGCAATCAAACATGCTACTCAACCAAAGATCCAAACAACATTTTGAACTCTTAATATCATCTCTCAACTAGAAAAATGTCAAGCATTTAGATCCAAAACACACACACACACACTAAACAAGTTTAACCAATTTTATATTTTAAAAACAAGTCAAGACAGTTTAGTGAGCATACATTAAGACATGTATTCCTTGTGATGGCCAAATCACATTGTAACTGCATATGTATCAAGAGTAGCAAAGAATATTATGTGTTGTGTGTGAAAAACATTGCAAGATTGCATAAGTGTCTACGTGTTATTACGATTTGAGATATGAGAAAATTATTTTACTCACACACAATTGTAACTGCTTGATGGGGACTGTCACCTTCGAGGTACATCTTATAACTCCCACATCTCCTAGAAGACACGCTTTCAATCATATATGAAGCATTTTGATTCTTTTTGCTTTTATTTTTTCTTTGCATATTTTTCTTTTAAGTAAACCATGCATGGGCATATAAGAGAGAGAAAAGAAATACCCAATTATGTTAAGCTTTTGACATTGCACTTTTGCTATGCCGAAGCATATAGATGTCATTTCATGATTGGCAGGCAACAATGGTGAGATGATTATTTATGCCTTTCTCTTAGGATTTTCTAGTCCTTCCCGTCAAAAAGAGTGATATGAGTGTTAAATATGAGATTACTTAATCTTACTCATCACAAACACGAGCCACAAAGCTCACTTGCTTAGTTGTGCATAGAGATGCTCATCTAAGCTACAAAAGACACAAAATTTAGAAAATTTTGTTTCAATGACCATCCAAGGTACACAAGTACCAATGTACACAAAACACACATTGTTTTTGTATTTTTCTAATTTTTCAATTTTTTATTTTATTTTATGAAAAACAAAATAAATCAAAACTGAAAATAAACAAACAAAAACATGTTAAACAAAGCAAATGATAAAACTAGACTAACTCAAAACAAGAAAGCAAAACACATAAGTAATGCATACTCAAAAAGCAGGAAAGCAAAAGAGAGAAAAAGTGACTAAATCACTTAGAGTCTTTTTCCTTCCAAACCTTGGAAGAACCTTTCCATTTGATGAACCCTTGATCCAGCGATGAGGGGGAAGAATTGAGACAGTTCAAGTTCGAAAGGAAAATAAGGGCTTTGAGTAGATCTCCAAAAGGAGCAAAAGAGGATGGAAACTAATTCTGGTTTCCCAATGAGATCATACTGTTGCTCTGTTAAGTGGCTAATCACTTATAACAATTTGGTCAAGTATGTCTAGTTGCTCCATAGTGATGACAGAGATACTGCTTCTTCTGTTTAGATTTTTTAGTATTTCCCTTCTTTGCCCTAGAGTTTTTAATCTCTTTCTTATCAAACTTAGGGGGTGCTCCTAAGATAGATTTACCCTTGTCTATGTTCTCTCTAGCTAAAACAGTTTTCACATCATTGTTCTCAGATTCTACATTATGTGCAAATGAAACAAAAATAGTAGTACTAGTAGAAGCAATATTAGAAGAAGAGTATTTATACCCTAAACTGGTTTGATCAGAAACAGATTGCTAAAAGTTGTGCATCTTGTCAAGCTTTGCACTTGAAATCCTCTCCAACTGAGCTCTGACTTGGAACAACTTTGCCTCAAGCTTCTTGGTCTTCTCAGCCAAGAAATTGTTCTCAAATCGCAGTGCTCCTATAGTCTGATTAGCTTTATCAAATTTTGTGGAGATTTCTTCTCATTCAAGCTCTACATCACTGAGCTTCTTGGTGGCCAACCTATACAATTTCTCATGCTTTTTCGAGACCTTATACAATTTTGCATAGGCTATGTGGATGTCATCTTGTTCATCCATCTTCTCAAACTTAAACTCCCCAAAGTCCTTTTCTTCATCCACATCTTCAACAATCCCTCAGTAGTATTTATAGTGGCAGTGAAGGCATTTAGAATTCCATTATCTTCATTATCCGAATCATCATCAGGCTCAGTGTCACTCATGGTAGCAACAAGGGCCTTGCTTTTCCTAATAGTCTTGACATAAGTTGGGCACTCTTGTTTCATGTGTCCAAATCCTTGACACTCAAAGAACTTAGGTCCGAAGGGAATAGTGTACTTACCGCCTTCCTTAGCATCCTTCTTTCCTCTGTCTTGATTCTTAAACTGAGATGAACTAGACTGCTTGTGGTCTTTTTGAAATCCTTTAGCATTGGCATTCTTCATAAACTTTTTGGATTGCCTGGTGATATAGGATTTCATCTTAGGATATTCATTTTCTGAAGACTTATCAGTGTCATTGCTTTCGGCCTTCAATATCATGCTCTTGCCCTTACTAGATTTGCCAATCCTTGTTAAACCCAACTCATAGGTCTGTAGATTGCCAACTAGCTCTGTTAAAGGAATTTTGTCAATATCCTTTTATTCCTCAATTGTGGTAATCTTAGCATGAAATCTCTCAGGTAGAAATCAAGCACCTTTCTAACAATCTTGGGTCTGGGAATGGCTTCCCCAAGATTAAAGGCTGAGTTCACTATGTCCTTAAGCTTGGCATAGAACTCATCGAATGACTCATCTCCCTCCATCTTAATCTCATTAAAGCTCGTGGTAAGCCTCTGAAACTTTGAATCCTTAACAGCCTTGGTTCCTTCATAGGTTTTCTGGAGGATGGTCTATGCTTCCTTTGTAATTTCAGTGGAAGATATCTTCTTGAACTCCCCATTCGTGACTACACTAAATAAGACATTTAATGCCCTACTATTGAAGTTAGCTGCTTTGATCTTTGCATCATCCCAATCAGCCGGTACTTCCTTAGGCTTGGTCCAACCTATCTTCACAGCTTGCCACACTTTTTCTTCTAATGACTACAAGAAAGCTCTCATGCATATTTTCCAGTATGCATAGTTAGTGCCATCAAATAAATGAGGTATAATTAAAGATTGTCATCTATCCATGACAACAGAGGTTAATGGATCACATAGTAAAGATTAACTCTAATCAGAGTGTGCCCTCTTTGATACCACTTTATAGGCCAAGAATGTATTGATCTCTTGTGATAAATTAACTAATTAATTAGCCAAGTTAATTAATTAATTCAATTAGCATGCAATACGCATGCTAGCATAAACAAACCACCAACTAAGTTAATATGCAGTAGAAAATAAAGTTAACACGATGATTTGTTTACGAATTGGACTTGTTTTGTAGTGACAATCTCTCTTTCTAATGCACAGCTTCCAGTATGTGACTAACCAATCGATGCACGAATCCAAGTACATGACTAACCACCAACGTGAGAAGAACATTGGCTGCAAAGTTCTTCAGTTCATCAACATGATGAAGATCACGAAGCTCCTTGGTTACAAAACCCTACGGCGTACAAACTCAGCAGCTTCTTAAAGAGAAAGATGAACTAGGGCAAATTGTCTCCGTTCACAATATGCTTGCAAAAAACCTTTGCATCAAGTTGCACTCACTTGCATCAGCTGTGACGGCCCTTAAAATAATCCTTATGTATGTTTAGGGTTGTGAGAAAAGAAAGCCTAAACATGTATACACAGATTGGAGTGAAATCAAATCTTGAAAAATTGATTTTTGTAAATCTCGATAGATAGGGTATCTATTGAGTAGCTGTCGAGCATCAGTCAAAAGCTGCCTTTTAAACCTCGATAGATGCTATCTGTTGAGCTAGCTGTTGAGCTTTAAAATCCAGCACTTCTTCAGTTGATTCTTGGATAGATTTGCATGGTTTTAACACTTGGACTTGATCTCTTGTTCCTTGAAGTATTAAACACATATTAGATCTATCCAATTACAAGTAAAGTGCGTTTTGTCAAAGGATTAGCCAATTCTATATTGACATATGTTCCTAACATGATTCATATATGTCCTAACACTTTTATTGCTATAAGCCTCAGCAGATATCCTCGTTAAAAGGTATCCACCATTTTCTAGCTAGAAAGCCGTCGCTCAGGCTTGTGTCAGACATGCTAGATTCTAATAGAATTGGAAAAATAGGTACTTTTTCGTCCAGGGGATGGAGTGGGTATGTAGGCCTGAAGAGTGGAAAAGTATGCCCGATGGGTTTGATAACACCTGGGGAATCGTCAAGGAATCTAGTGAGTCTTCTGCTTTTGTATCTTTGATAGCCTTGGCTCCGTGTCTAACACTTGTTTTTCTCGCTTTTCAGCCTCCGTCCTTCCCAATATAACTAACGAGTAGGAAAATTTCCTTAGGAGTGTCTGGGCTATTCCCTTCGAAGAAAGGAAGTGGAAGGACTTGGTGACACTTGACACCCTCCACGCCTTCTGTGGTGGTCCAAAGCCGACACCTGTAGCTCAATGACTAAACGCTTCTTCCCGTCATCGTAAGTTTCTTAACCTGTCACTTCATTAAATCTCTTTTTTTTTTTTTATTATTATTATTTTATTTTTTACATCTTTGCTTGTCCATTTTTAATTCATCCTGTCTTTTTCAGAGACGGATTTGGGTAGGCAAAGGGCGCTCGTGAGGCAATCCGCTGCAGCACTCAAGCAGTAGCAAAAAGAAAGGCCTTCAGCGTCAGCCTCCAAGGTTGTCGCTAAAGGGACATTGAAACATAAGAATGATGGAAAAGAGGACCCTGTATCAAAGAAAGGGATAGGCACACCTGTAGGTGAAAAGCAACTGAAGCAGCCGTTACCTCCTAAACCTAGTCATGGGTTGGCAAAGGGTTGATGATGGGGAAGGGTCCCGTCGCTCAAGGATCCGTCCATCGTCTGCTTACACACAAGGAACATGCTGTCGAGATAGTTGACTCAATCATCAAGGAGATAGATTTGGACCCTTGTGCTGATCAGGCGACTGAGGACTTAGGGCGTCGGGTCTCTTTGATCTGTCTAGGGTATGTTCTTTTTTTAGACTATGTTCTTACATTCTATTTGTCCATTCTTTTACTGACGATTGTCTTGATCCAGGAGTTGGTGCGTATGAAGGCGCTTTAAGGCAGGTGCACCGCCCAAGAAGGGGTGATTCATCGGTATCGAAAGTGTCAGGACATTGAAAACAAGGAACGAGACCAGTATAAGGAGGCCATCCATACCCTCAACAAGGATCTGATTTCCGTCACTGAAAAGCTAAAGGAGGAATCCCGTTTCTGAGAGGAAGCGGAGAAGGCAAAGGCAGCTTTGGCAAAGGAGCTGTTGACCCTCCGTGAACAGATGGAGAAGGTGAAGGTTGATGCCATGGCAGAGTTTAGGGCTTCCTAACTCTTTATTGATGCATGTACTGTCTATTATGGTGTCGGGTTTGAGGACTACTTAAAGCAAGTCGGATACGTCTACCCAGACCTTAACCTGTCCAAGGTCACTTTTGACGATCCTGTGCCAACAACTCCGGGGGGTGGCGATACCATTGATGAAGAGTTCAGTGATTCCACTCATACAAAGGAGCAGGATCTGAAACATGACAGTGTGGTTCTTGCTCAACCCATTCTTGATGGCCCTGTCGCTTCTTTGGTCCCGTCTGTTGAAGACCCTTCTACCAAGAACGTTGAGAACCCGTCTGGCTTGGATGCTCCTCCTACTTAGCCTTTTTTCAATTTTTAATTTTTATGTACCCTATCTTATTTTTAGACAATAGCAAGTGCCCTTTTGTTTTTTGGGCTTCATTGTAAACACTTTGCCTTTTATGGGTTTTTATTTATTCTCTCTTTATTGAATCCATTGCTTTGTGTTTAGTCTCGCTATTTGAATATGCTTTTGTCATGCGTTGGTTTCTAATTTATCCGTCTACCTTAGCACCCCTTGGTACATATGGTTGCTTGTCCACCTTGGGGGTTAGACCTGGTAGAAATCTTGAGACCAAGCACCCGTTAGTGTCCTTAGTCATCTGCCTCTTAGTTAGACTTGGTGTAGATTTTATAGACCAGGGACCTCGTTGGTATCCACGGTCGTTTGTTTTACCCCATAAGTAATACTTAGGCTATCCCTAAAGATTGGATACCTGTCGATATTTCTGGCCATCTGTCTACTTTTTAGGCAAGGCTTAGAATATTTTGGGGCATGCATGGGCCATCCACCTAAGGACTTATGTGACCCACTTATATGAAACTTAAGCTGTCTCTTGGGATTTTCTTATATCCGTCGACCCAAGGACTTGTACCTGTCCACTTAGAATTTGCTATACATTTCAAGGCATCCTTTGGGATACATCCGTCCACTTAAGGATGTGTCTATCCACTTTCCGAACTTGTATATATTTCTAGGCTTTCCTTGGGATATCCTTGTAACCGTCCACTTAAGGACTTGGTATATATTTCTAGGCATCCCATGGGATATCCTTGTATCTTTCCACTTAAGGACTAAGGACTTAGTATATATTTCTAGGCATCCCTTGGGATATCCTTGTATCTGTCCACTTAAGGACTTGGTATATATTTTAGGGTATTCTTGGGACGTGCCTGTCCACTCATGGACCTTAATAAATTTCAAGGCATCCTTTGCAATGTATCCGTCCACTTAAGGGACTTAGCTATAAATGCAGTTTTGTAGAGATGCATATATGCGCATAATATATTTGAATAACTCCTCTTATTATGATAAATACGTGCATAATCAAAAAATTGTTCTAAAAAAAAAAAAAAAAAAAAAAAAAAAAGCTGCCCTTTGGGCTAAAAAGTACTATAGATAATAAAAAATAACTAGAAAGAAATAAACTGGAAATGAGGGGTGGTGGTCTGTATGCCATTGTCTACTGGTAGTATTTCTTTAGATGCTTGGTGTTCCATGGATGATGCAACTTTTGTCCATCGAGTGTTTCCAGGTGGTAAGTGTCTTTCCTCTGCCATGAAGTAATTTTGTAGGATCCTTCCTAGTTGGGTCCTAGCTTCCCTTAGAAGGGCTCTCTTGTGGCGCCCGTCACCTTTCTTAGGACAAGATCTCCAACTTGAAAATCCCTGTGTCTGACTCTGGAGTTGTAGTGTTTGGCCATGAGGTCCTGGTATCACGCTAACCTTTGTTCAGCTACTGTTTTAACCTCGTCCACTAGGTCCAGCTGTAGGTGCATGGCTTTGCTGTTCCTACTCTTATCATGGTTCTCCACTCTATAGCTTGTGAGTCCGACCTCAGCAGGGATAATGGCCTCACTCCTATATGTTAGTCGAAAGGGTGTTTCTCCTGTAGATGTTCTGGCCATCATCCTATACACTTAAAGTACACTTGGTAGCTTATCTAGCCATATACCCTTTGTCCCCTCAAGTAGAGTCTTGATGATTTTGAGCAAGAATTGGTTCATGATCATAACTTGTCCATTGGCTTGAGGATGATCGAGTGAGGAGTAGCGATTCTTGATCCCTAGCTGTGAGCAAAAATCCTGAATGACTTGTTGTCGAACTACTTTCCATTGTTTGAGACCAAGACTTTAGGGATCCCGTACCTATAGATGATGTTTCTCTAGACGAAGCTTGGTACATTTTTCTTCGTGATGGTGGCCAGTGCTTTAGCTTCCACCCATTTGGTAAAGTAATCTATATAGACCACTAGGAACTTCAACTGTCTTACCGCAGTCGGGAATGGGCCCATGATGTCCAACCCTTATTGTGCAAAAGGCCATGGAGCTATTATTGGAGTGAGCTCTTCTGTTGGTTGTCTAATGATGTTATTGAACCTCTGACACTTGTCGCAAGCTTTGACATAGGCTTGGGCATCTTTCTACATGGTAAGCCAATAATATCCTAACCGAATCAGCTTGTGCACTAGTGACCGTGATCTGAAAAGGTTCCCACAGATCCCTTTGTGAACTTCCCTCATGACATAATTCGATTCCTCGGGGCTTAGGCATCTTAGATATTGTCAGGAAAAGCCTATCTTGTAAAAGACATCTTTTATTAGGACGAATCGCACTGCTTGGACCTTCAGTTTCCTTGCGGCCTCCTTACCATCAGATAGTGTGCCGTCTTTCAAGTACGAAACTATCATTGTGGTCCAGTTGCTTACCAAGCCTATTTTCTGCACCAACGCATCTATCAAGGGTGAAAGCTGAATGAGGAAATACCTTACTGGAGATGGGCATGTGTTTTTGCTGATGTGGCCTTGGCAAGTTGGTCTGCTTTCTTGTTCTCCTTCCTTGGGATTTAAAAACTTGGCCTGAAGGTCGTTGCCTACCCGCTTCCTTACTAGCTCTATGTACTTTTTCATTCGTTCACCTTTGCATTCATAGTCACCGTTCACCTGACTCGTGATCACCTGTGAGTCGCAATACACCATCATACTTGTGGCCCCTACTGCTTTGGCGAGATCTAGTTCTGCCACTAAGGCTTTGTACTTCGCCTCATTGTTGGTCGTAAGGAAGTCAAGACGAACCATGCACTCGATCTAGTCCCCTTCTAGAGAGTGTATCACTATCCCTACTCCACCAACCTGCCTATTGGATGACCCGTCCATATGGATAATCCATTGGGAAAGCTCCTCTGCCTCCTGGCCTTCCATATTGGTGAATTCACAATGAAGTCAGTGACCACCTGTCCTTAACGGCAGTGTGTGTGTGGTATTGTATGTCAAATTTGCTCAACTTGATTGCCACAGCCCATCCATCCAGCGACTTCAGGATTACTTATTGCCTTCTATAGAGGCTTGTCTGTTAGGGGGGTACTTCTCCTCTACACCTTGGAGTACTCGACTAGTGTAGTACACGAGCTTATACAGCTTGTCTTCTTCTCTGACTAAGGTTGCACTGATAGCAGCGAGGGAGACGACTAGGTAGAGAAATAGCTCCTCCTTAGGTTTGGAAGGATTTAGCAATGGTGGGGAAGATATGTATGCTTTTAGGCCTTCGAATTCTTGTTGCCATTCGGTCGTCCACTTGAATGACTTCTTTAACATGCGAAAGAATGGCAGGCATTTGTCCATTGCCCTCAACACGAACCTATTTAGCGCTGCTGCCTTGCCGTTAAGGCTTTGCACTTCTTTTATATTCCTAGGTGGTGCCATCTCCAATATGGCTCAAATCTTGGATTGAGCTAGGTTTTTTCCAGCTATAACCCCAAATTGCATTTTCTTGGATTGAGCTTCATGTTATAAGAGTGGAGGGTATCAAAGATTTCCTTGAGGTTGTCTAAATGGTTGTCTTCCCTTCGACTTTTTACTAGCATGTCATCCACGTAGACTTGGACATTCCTCCTAATCTGATGTGCAAACATCTTGTTCATTAGCCTCTGATACATTGCACCTGCATTCTTGAGACCGAATGGCATCACTTTATAGCAGAAGAGGACTTGGCTGGTGACGAACAAAGACTTCTCCTGATCAGCCTTGTCCAGCTTGATCTGGTTGTAACCAGAAAACGCATTCATGAAACTCCACAACTGGTGTCTTGTTGTTGAGTCTACCAGGACGTCGATCCGTGGGAGTGGGTAGCTATTTTTAGGGCATGCCTTATTTAAGTCCATGAAGTCTACACATATCCTCTACTTTCCATTGGCCTTTTTGACCATCACCACGTTGGCCAGCCAGTCGGGGTAGTACATTTCTTGTATGAATTTTGCTTCCTACAATTTGCGAACTTCTTCCGCTATAGCCCTATCTCACTTTTAGGTGAACACTTGTTTCTTCTGTCAGATAGGGGAAAAAGAGGGTGATACATTCAACCTGTGAACCATGACTGAAGCATCAATCTCGGACATGTCTTCGTGGCTTCGGGAAAAGACATCATGGTTCTCTCTCAGGAATGTCATGAGTGCTTGACTGACTGGTAAGCTGGCGAGAGTGCCGATCCTAGTCGTTCACTTAGGTTTGGAGTCATCGAGTAGTATCTCTTCCAACCCTTCAACGGGCTCTGCAACCGTCCATTGTTCTTCTATACTCATGGTTTGTAAGTGGTCATCCATCTCCAACATTGCAATGTAGCACTCACATGCTACCACTTGGTCTCCACATACCTCTCATACTCTGTACTCGGTGGGGAACTCGATCATCAAGTGATAGGTCGAAGTTACGGCCTTCCACGAATTGAGGGTAGATCGGCCCAGTATGGCATTGTATGCAGACGAACAGTAAACAACAAGGAATGTAACATTCTTAGTAATCCATATTACCACTTCCCAAACAAAGAGTTGTATGGTACTCACTTGCTTAATGGCAACCAACAACAATCACGGAGATAAACCATGCTTACTGCCCTCGAAAGACAAGTACAAACTCTAGCCGCAGCTATGGAATGCCTTACTAAGCAAAACCATGACCTGGAGGAACAGCTGCGCCAAAGGGATGCTTGGCCCAACAATCACGAAAAGGAGCAAGAAGGCACCAGCTCTGAAAGGAGGGACTGAGAAGGACCAGAAGGCAGCAATGCCCCGAGCAAACAAGAGCGACAAGCTACTAGCCGTCCATCCGTCGCAGATACGGTACTGCTGCATATGGTTGTAGAGATGTAGATAATGAAGGAGAGGATGGATTTCATGATGAATGCCCTCAAGGGCAGGTGTCAAACGACCTTGATGAGCTGATCCACCGGATAGACTCGCCATTTATAGTACCCGTCAAAGGATCCCTTGGATCATTTAGAGTTGTTCAAAACCCTCATGCACTTACAAGGTGTTCTGGATGAGATTATAAGCTGAGCTTTCCCAACTACATTGAAAGGTCCCACTAGGATATGGTTTAGCAAATTGCTTAGTTTGCATCACAATTCATAGGGGGCACAAGCATAAGAAATCTACTGCGTTTCTGATGAGCATCAAGCAACGAGAAGATGAGACGCTAAGGTCCTACATAGCACATTTCAACAAAGAAGCTTTTTTGATAGATGAAGCTGATGATAAGATACTTGTTGATGCATTCACCATTGGTCTGCGGAAGGGGAAGTTTTTGTTCTCCTTATACAAGAACGACCCAAAAACCATGTCAGATGTGCTTTATCGAGCTACTACGTACATGAACGCAGAGGACGCACTACTGACCCGAGAGGAGAAATCCAAGAAGAGGGAAAGGCAAGAAGATGCACGACAGGAGAGGGGACGGAAGATGACTAGAACCGAAGACTGACAGGAAGATAGGCGCTCCAAACCCCCCACTATAGGTTCACCAACTTCACCCCACTGACTACCCCAATTGATCAGGTATTGATGCAAACTAAGGACGATATGACCCTAACGTGCCTGGCAAGTTAAAGGGAGATCCTAGCAAGAGGTTTAGAGACAAGTATTGCATTTTCATCGAAATCACGATCACGACACATCTGAATGCTATGACTTGAAGCAACAGATTGAAACCTTTACTAGACAAGGGAAACTACAACGATTCATCAGCAAAGAAAGAGTAGACCAACCATAGGAGCAGGCTGATAGAAGGGATAGCGAACGCCCCTGGCCACCTTTAAGGGACATAAGGTTGATTGTTGGCAGCACCACAACTTTTGGTTCGTCTAGAAAGGCACGTAAGACTTACCTTAGGATGGTTTAGAATGTCCAACTGACGAGTTTCGTTCCAAAGATGGCACGGGTCAACAACCCCATAATTGGGTTCTCGTAGGAAGATGCTCGACGTCTCCACCACCTCTACGATGATGCGCTTGTTGTTAGCATACGGGTAGGGGACTACAACACTTACCGAATTCTAGTTGATAATGAAAGCTTTGCTAATATCCTCTATTACCCGGCGTTCCAGTAGATGAGGATCGAGAGAGAACAGCTCGTACCCACCAATGCACCGCTCGTTGGGTTCAGACAAATGAGAGAATACCCCCATGATGCGGTCACATTGCCCGTGACGGTTGGTCTAGACAGAACTTGCGAAATAGAAACAAAGAAGACCTTGCAGAGAGTACCGGTGTGGTACCGGCCAAATACTTTCTGAAGGTTAGTTAGAGAGGATTTTTACAACTCTAGAGTGCCAGAGTTGGGAGAATTATGCATACCTTGATTTGTGAGGGATTTGGGGTTTTTATAGGAGTGTGGGCTAACATATGTTTCTTGGCGGAGAAGGTATTTCCTTGTAGAGAAGATTCTCATTAATGATTGTATTTTACGGATTCTTTCTTTGTAGAGATTCATCTGACTAGGGTACAAGACATTTCCATGTATAGGCATTTGTGGAGGTCAAGCTAAGCCAGGCTGGACCCATTAGCTTCTTCGCACCTGTCGGCCTCTTCTCCCTCGTCGGCCACTTGCCTCGTCTGAACGTTCCACGTCAGCCTATGGAGGCGCCTGTTGGGTATCGTGGTGGGTTGTCGGCTTTGTGGTGTCACTACTTTTTGTTCTCTCGTTTACTCATATGAAGCTAACGGGTATGGAGGAACCGTCGGCTTCCTTGTGTCACTTTAAATCTCTTTCAAGAACATCCATATCAATAATAATAGTTCATCAACCCAAAAAGTATATAATAAATAAACTTCCTATATATATATAAAAAAAAAAAAAATAGATTAAACTACTGATTATATATCCATGTGATTTATTGACTCTGAATGGGTCAAAGAAGTACAAAGTTGCAAGTTAATTAATTAAACTAGCCGAATACTACATTCAACGTAGTTGTTATTTTTTTATTTTAAAATTACCTCAATCTCAGAACTGAAATAATATTAAAACGGTCTTTTTTTTTTTTTTTGAAAGAAAAACCTGATAAAACGGTTGTTTATTAAGATTTTCATTGGCAAGTAGAAGTATTACATCAAGACACATATCAACGAACAACTGGGTTTTGGAGGTAACTGGGGACCGTCCGTCCAAATTACAATATCACTAACGTCCAAATTGCTAATATGTTATCTCAAAAAAAAAAAAAAAAAAATTTGCTAATTTGTTTGCCGACCGAAATACATAACTAATTCAGAGAATGGTCTTGTAATGAGTAAAAAGTATATAGATTAAGTGTTATTAAATGAGGCCAAAGGCCTTGTAGCTAAATTAGCACTACCCCATGCACAAAGTGCTTGGGGTCTAGGGCGGAAAGAGTTCAAACTGTAGGGTTAGCAGCATGTTGTAATTATTTCTTAAAAAAAAATGTTATTAAATGAGAAAAGTTAACTTTTTATTTTTATTTTTTGAGAAACAAACACACACACGGGGGAAAGGGAAAGGGTTCTAACATAAAGTCACACCACAACTCCACTCAAAAGCCATAGTTTAGAAAATATCCTAAAGTTAACTGAATATCCTAAAGGTGGCATAATTAAAAAAGAAAAAAAAGAAAAAAAAGAAAAAAAAAAAAAAAACGTAGAATTCACTAGTGTCGAAGTATAAATTGCCTGAATGTGTTTTTCTTGAATTTGTGTATAGATTAATTGTATTTTTCTGTTAGCCCGTATATATATATATGAATTTTTGGGGTTATTACCATGTGCATTGGAAGCAGACGTGCATTAATTAAAATAATAATTATTATTATTATTACAAACTCACCTATTATCTATGAATTCCTAATATTAATTTCACCATGTACTGCAATTTGTGACATTTATTTTTTATTTATAAGGAAGTAGTGTTACAGCTTTTGGTGAGAGATTGTTCTATTTTCTACCCATGAATTAAGATACATTAAAAACCCTATAAATTGATAGTGTAGTGAATTAAACCTAGGCGCTTAGAGTTCAAATTATGCCTCGAACCAATGAACCCATCAACAAAGTACCCCTAGAGGGTGTGATTTATTTATTTATTTTTCCAGAGGTAATCAAAATGACGCACATGTCAGTTGTCAATAACAATTTTCTTAAAAGTAGTTTTCTTTTTTTTTTCTTTTCAAGTATCAAGTTATATTTTTACATCGGGGTGGCGTTTGGTATGAGGTAATGTTTTAGGATTCTTGGGAATGTTACAAGATTTCTAGGTTTGATTGCAAATCATCCAAGGGAATCATTTGTCATTGGAATTTGGATTCGCACTCAACTCCCTTTTTGTAGGAATGTGGATTCCCTTTTAAACAGGTGGGTATCCAAATTCTCAAGTTTAAAAAAATTATATTTGTTATAAATTGAAAATTTTACTATTTTTCCGTTTTCATTTAACCAATTGAGATAGAACGTAAAACAAATTATCAATATCTATTCCCTTATATTTATCTCTTCTTGCCACAAAAACATAAATGCTAAAATAAAATAAAATATTTATATTTATTAACAAACCATGATGTTGTGATTTCCATAAAAAAAGGTAATCTAAATAGTTAATTTTGTATTATACATGTCATTTTGAAATGTTAGACTATAGTTTTAATGAATTAATCATAATTTATAATTTATATTTTTCGTCATTATTTATTTGGAGGAAGATTTTAAAAAATTGATATTGGGTTTATAAATCTAAGGATAGTATGAGAAAAGTAAATAATTCTTTTAAGATTCTTAGGAATAAAATAAACATAGGAATCGTGACATTCTAAGACATCCAGATTACAAGCCATCATATTCCAAGGAATCTAAATACTGGGAGTAATGTGGATTACCCCGTACGAAACGAATATAATTTGAGAAACTACATATTTTTTCTCACAGCAAGCTTAATGTCGCCAGATAAGAAGAATCTATTTTAATTGTCCTTTCTTAATGTAAATTTCCAATTTTAGATTCAGCAATGTTATTTCACTATTATCATTTTTTTGTGTGCTTTTAATTCTATTATAGTAAATTAATGGTGAGTTTCAGTTAACTCAACTGGTAAAATCTCTAATGGTTGAATAAGAGATTTGGGGTTCAATCTCCACCTATACCAAAAACCGATTAATGTCTTAGTCTAATAATAATGAGCACAATCATTATTCATTAAAAGCGAACGCCATAAGTTGAAACTCTATAAAAATTATAGTAAGTTAATGCTCCTCTTTTTTCATATCAACTATCAAAAACATCTCTCTTAAAAAATATTTTCTTGTCAACTAAGCTTTATGGGGGATTTAAATTGGTCACCAAGTCCGTTTACGAATTTTCAATTCAAAATTTCAGTAATAGAAAATATTGTAAATGTTTTTCTCATTTCTTTCTAATGGATTCTAGATGTTTATTGCGGATTCAAATAATTCCAAATGGACTTAAGGATTTGCGTTTAACTATAATGAGATCTAGTCTTAGTACATATTGTTTTGCAACAATTGGTATCAAAGCTTGTTAGCATCCTAATATGGCAAAAGTCAGCAAACAACAACCTTATTGACAGTGATCATGTGTTAGGAAATTGGTGGTTCGTGATGGGAATGGACATGAAATATAGGGGAATTGACGGGAATTGTAGGGTAATTGACTTAATTCGAGGTAGTCACTCTCCATAGAAAAATATTAAGAAAGAGAGAGAGGAAATGCACTAAGCAATGAGTTGGTTTATTTTTTCAATGTTGGAAATGGGATTAGAAGTAGGTATGTATATAACCATAAAACTATTTTATTGGCCTACATGACCTTATCCTAATGGTCCCATTATTCTCCATATGCATTAACAATTTTAACATGTGTTAAATGTGATTAACATGCTTGAAATTATAACTAACCAACTAACTAACTAAATACAATATTACAACAATTATTATCTTTTTTTTTTCTTTTTTGAAGAGCAGCAATTATTATCTAAATACCTATAAAACTTTAATGTTATATATTGGCATCCAATGAAAGCTTATTGTGAGAACTGCAAGTTGTTCTTTCATCACCTGATTTATAGTCTTTTTTTAATGATATATTTGTTCTGAGAAATTTCAACGATATTATTTGTTGTTTCCTATTTTTAACTCATGAAATGCATGGGTATTGGGAAATTATTCTATATATATATATATATATATTTTTTTTTTTTTTTGAGAATTATTCTATATTTTCATTTGTCATTAAAGTCATTGATTTAGTAATTGACCGTTTATACTTTATAGCGCCATCATATATGATTCACGGGCTAGTAATTGACCGTTTATACTTTACTAGTGTGGGTTGGATTACGACAGCAATACTTGAACAACTAAAATGTGTAGTATTTTAATACCCAAATTAGAAAAAGATAACTAGTGACCCTACATGGGATCTGTTGAGTTTGTGCGTGGATCACAAAAGAAATGGTCCGTGATTCCCACACAATGCATGAAGACTGGAACATTAAATATGCCAACTATTATATGCATTGTCGTTCGATATTTTGAGATGATATTTCAGGGTTCCTAGAATCCCGACTAAGTGGTCCAAAGTCCAAACACTCGCCTAGGTTCTCTTTATTTTATTGTTTTATTATTTTTTTTTTTAAATAAAGCTATATCTACTACATTTTTATAATAAATCTGAAGTGACATTTTGTTATTAGATCTAATTTAAACACACCACTAAGATTATTTTATTTTTTACCTTCTAATAACAGTCTGCCACATAACAGGAAACTAAGAACCTCCTCCATCCAAATTACAGCACTAGTGTTGGGAAATTTAGACCCTGGTTGATAGAATTAACAAGTTTTAAACCCAAGTTGTTAATTAGATTTATTATGAATAAAACTTGTTAAAACCAACAAACATCAATATCATATCAAAATCATGCAGCAGAAAAATAAATAAGACAAGATATGATGACCTAGGAAAACCAATGAAACAAACTAGTTTTACAGTAAAAAACCTGGGGAGAAACCTTCTCAAAAAGCAATCCACTATAGTAAAGAGAAGTTTCAAATCTAGTACAAAACATTTGTCCCTAGACTCTACAATCCCAGTAAATGAACTTACAGCAGAAACCTTCTATCGCTTCAGAACCTTTGACTTCTTCAGTATATGAACGCCACCCTTTGATGCACGGATCCCAGTACGTGACTCACTCACCAACTTGAGGAAGAAGAATGTTGGCTGCAAAGTTCTTCACTTCATTAACAATGAAGATTAAGAAGCACTTAGTTACAAAACCCTAAGGCATAAAAGACGCAGTTGCTTCTTTAAAAGAGAATAAGGCATCGGTTACCTTTTGCATATGTTCTTCTTGTATTCTCTTATGTGATGACCTTTAAAATAAGCCTTATATATGTCTAAGGTTGTGAGAAAAAAAACCCTACACAAATACAAAAGCATGGACCAAAAATCAGATCTGAAAATCTGAATTCCCGTATCCTCGATAGATAGTATCTGTCAAGCCTCATTAAATCTCGATAGATAGCTATCTATTGAGCAACTATCGAGCTATCTGTATGTAGGTGTCGAGCTATCTGTCCAGCTTTAGTGAACAGCTTTTCTTCACTTGTTTTTTAGTCCAATCTTCATGGCTTTAATACTAAACTTGAACAACATGTTTAATGAAGTATTAAACACATCCTAGATCTACCCAATTACAAGTAAAGTGCGTTTTATCAAAAGATATGCCAATTACATAAAATGTTGACATATGTTCCTAACATGAATCACATGTCCTAACAATCTCCCCCTTTGGCAATCCGTGAGAAAACTATAACAAACAAATGAGATATGAGAGAAGTCATAAATCACTCAACTCATATTCACTTGTTGAATACAATAAAATCTATCATAACACAAACTCTTGAAAAACTTTGCAAGAAGAGAGTTTATGACAAGTAGACTTTGACAACCTGTATTTCTGAAACTCTTTAAACAAAACTCTCAAGGCATCTTTGTGTAAAATAGAAATAATAGATTTCATACAAGTAATAAGAAGCATGTGTATAAAGAAAGAAAATAAACAACACATGTAGAGGAAGGTGAAGAAGACATACAACATCATATAAATATATCAAAGTTAAGCACAATGTATGTAAACATGGTCACAAGATTGGTGTACAAGAAAAAGGAGGTAAGCACTCCCCCTAACAAGATGAACATATCTCCCCCTTACAAGGTCATGTATTTCTCTCCCTAACATGTAGAATCTCAAAGAAAGAAACCACACATTCTCCACAATTTCTTCCCCATTTTGTCATGATTGATAAAAGGTACAAGAAGCTAAAAAGCTTCACCTGAGAAACATAAAAATGATCAAGATGATCAAGGGGGTACAAAAAATCCATAAAAATGCATGAATTTAATGAAACAAGATGCTATAGATGACAAAATAAAAGAAAGATGCAAAACATGTGAAAAACAATGCATGCAAGAAGATCTCGATTGATCGAGAGGTATCAAGATGTTATCGAGCAAACCTCGATGGATCGAACAGCTACCGAGGGGACAGAAAATTTCTCGATCGATCCACCTACTATCGAGAAGCTATCGAGATTGCGATAAGAAGAGTTTGAAAAGCTCAATAGATAGCCAGGTGTCGAGGAGGTGTCGAGATTGCTTAAAAATAGTTTTTTAAGAAGAGAAAAACACAAATATGAATGCAATCAAGCATGCGACTCAACCAAGGATCCAATCAACATTTTAGACTCTCAAAATCATCTCTCAACAACATTTTAGATCCCAAAAACACACACACATACTAAACAAGTCTAATCAATTTTATATTTCAAAAACAAGTCAAAACAGTTTAGTGAGCATACATTAACACATGTAAACCTTGTGATGGCCAAATCACATTATACCTGCACATATATCAAGAGTAGCAAAGAATATTGCATGTTGTGTGTGAAAAATATCACAAGATTGCATAAGCATCTACATGTTATGACGATTTGAGATATGAGAAAATCACTTTAATTCACACGCAATCATAACTGTTTGATGGGGACTATCACTTTCGAGGTACATCTTATAACTCCCACATCTCCTAAAATACACACTTGCAATCATATTTAAAACATTTTGATCTTTTTGCTTTTTATTTTTCTTTGCATATTTTTCTTTTTAATAAGCATATCATGCATGGGCATATAAGAGAGAGAAAAGAAATACCCAATGATATTTGACATTCCAATTTTGCTATGCCAAAGCACACAAATGTCATTGACATTGCACTTGCTATGCCGAAGCATACAGATGTCATTCATGATTGGTGGGCAACAGTAGTGAGATGGTTATTTATGTCTTTCTCTTAAGATTTTCTAGTCCTCCCGTCAAAAAGAGTGATATGAGTGTTAAGTATAAGAGATTACTTAATCTTACTTATCACAAACAAGAGCTACGAAGCTCACTTGCTTAGTTGTGCATAGAGATGCTCATCTAAGCTGCAAAAGATACAAAATTTAGAAAACTTTGTTTCAATGGCCATCCAAGGTACACAAGTACCAATGTATACAAACACACTATTTTTGTATTTTTATGATTTTTCCTTTTTATTTTATTTTTTTGAAAACTAAACAAAATAAAAACTGAACAACCAAACAAAAATAGACAAACAACATGAAAGCAGAAAGAAAGATGCATATGCATGAAGGCATAATAGAAAGGTGCAGATGCATGAAAGCATGATTCCAAAAACAGATAAAAAATCAAGCAAAAAGAGTCCTACTTTAGATAGAAAAAATTAAAGCAGATGACAAACAGAAAAGACAATTAAGTTTTAGGCTCCTTTCTCACCCATACAACATGAGTCTTTGGCCGTGAAGATGAAAAGGCACGTGTCCTAGTATGTCTACTAAAAGACATAGAAGAATTAAAATTCTCCTGAAATTGAGTTAAAAAGCTCAAGACTTTTATAACTGTCCAAACAAAGGTGTAGGTCCTTGAGGGGAAACTATTGACCGTTTGAACACTTGCTTTTAAGGATACAACTTAAAGCAATTAGGACGAATGTGTCCAGCAACACCACAATGGTGACAAACATGAAGTCTAACAAATGACTTAAAATTAGTCAAATCAGTTTTGGATTTCATACATTTATCACCTTTCTCAGATTGGGGCACAAAGACAGTCCTTGATCTGGAAGCCATAGAAGATGAAGGGCCGGAGGAGACAGCGTATCCTAAGCCAATCTTATCAGAACTAGGCTTTTGAGCACTTAATACGTCATCAAGCTTTGCACTAGACATCATCTCTATTTGAATTCTAACTTGACTAAGCTCAACCTCAAGATTCTTGACCTTCCCTTCTAATGAGGTGTTCTCCACAACAAGAGTCTTAATTAACGTTATAGTCTCATCTAGCTTGACTAACAGATCAGTCTTTTCAGTTTTTACGTCATTAAACTCTTTTCTACAAAGATGAGAAGTCTTTTCAGATTTTATAAATTCAGTGCATAGCTTATCATAGGCTTCCTGAAGGGTTAACTTCTTGGGTACTTCATCATCAGAAGAATCCTCACTGTCACTAGCACTCTCCATAATCACCTTATCAGTTGAGACAGCAAAGGCCATAACGTGACTACATTCATTTGCATACTCATTAGAAGAGTTATTCTCAGTATCACTCCAAGTAGTAACTAACCCTTTATCTTTTGACTCTTTGGTCTTTTTTTTCATGAGGTAGTTTGAACACTCTATCCTCATATGACCAAAATCTTTGCACTCATGGCATTGGATAAGGGGTTTCTCATTCTTGCCATTCCTTGAGGATTTAGATTTCCTAGGAGGTTTGCCATTATCCTTTTCCCTAAATTGAAGAAGTTTGATAATCTTATCAGTTATGAAGGTTAGATCCTTATCCTCATTATCATCTTCATCTTTAGAGTCCTCAATCTCTTCCTCTATACCCGTAAGAGCCAAGTTTCTACTATTTTCACTTTTTCCCATTAAACCTAATCCCATCTCATAGGTTTAAGGTTCCCTACAAGCTCAGTCAAAGGAATTTGATCAATGTCCTTTACTTCTTCAATGGCAGTGATCTTGGCATGGAATATTTCAGGTAAGGACTTAAGGATTTTCCTTAAAATAAAGCATTCAAGGCCTTACTGTTGAAATTTGCCACTTTGATTGTTACATCATCCCAATCCACCTGCGCTTTCTTTGGCTTAATCCAGCCAATTTCAACAGCTTGCCATACCTGTTCACTTAGAGCCTACAAAAAAAACTTTCATACGAACTTTCCAGTATTCATAATTAGTTACAACAAATAGAGGAATCAAAAGAGATTGTCCACGATCCATGACAACGAGGGTCAAGGATCACACTCAAGAAATTAATCCAATCAGAGTGTACTCGCTCTGATACCACTTGTTAGGAATTTTAGACCCCGGTTGATAGAATTAACAAGTTTTAAACCCAAGTTGTTAATTAGATTTATTAGGAATAAAACTTGTTAAAACTAACAAACATCAATATCATGTCAAAATCATGCAGCGGAAAAATAAATATGACAAGATATGATGACCGAGGAAAACCAATGAAACAAACTAGTTTCACAGTAAAAAACCTAGTAGGAAACCTTCCTAAAAGAAATCCACTATAGTAAAGAGAAGTTTCAGATCTAGTACAAAACCTTTGTCCCTAGACTCTACAATCCCTGTAGATGAACTTACAGCAGAAACCTTCTACTGCTTCAGAACTTTTGAACTCTTCAATATATGAACGCCACCATTTGATGCACGGATCCCAGTACGTGACTAACTCCTTTGCATGAATCCCAGTACATGACTCACTCAACTTGAGGAAGAAGAATGTTGGCTGCAAAGTTTTTCACTTCATCAACAATAAAGATCAAGAAGCACTTGGTTACAAAATCCTAAGGCGCAAAAGACGCAGTAGTTTCTTTAAGAGAGAATATGGCATCGGTCACCTTTTGCATATGTTCTCCTTGTATTATCTTATGTGATGGCCTCTAAAATAAGCCTTATATATGTTTAGGGTTGTGAAAAAAGAAACCCTACACAAATACAAAAGCATGGGCCGAAAATCAGACCTGAAAATCTAAATTCCCGTAACCTCGATAGATACCTCGATAGATAGTATCTATCGGGCCTCATTAAACCTTGATAGATAGCTATCTGTCGAGCAGTTGTCGAGCTATCTGTTCATAGATGTCGATCTATTTGTCTAGCTTTAGTGAACAACTTTTCTTCACTTGTTTCTTGGTCCAATTTTCATGACTTTAATACTAGACTTGAACAACATGTTTTTTGAAGTATTAAACACATATTAGATCTACCCATTTATCAGTAAAGTGCGTTTTGTCAAAGGATATGCCAATTATATAAAATATTGACATTTGTTTCTAACATGAATCACATATGTCCTAACAGCTAGGACATTGCTAATTTGTTTGCCTACCCAATTACATGATTAAGAGAACAGTCTTGTTAACATGGTTTTAAAAACTAAAATGGCCAAATAATCGAAAAAGAGTCTGGTTCCTCTGGTTTACAAGCTGTCAAAATATTAATTACTTTTTTTTCATTTTCCATAAAAACTTTCTTTAAATGAATTATTAACCAGTGCCCTAAAGGCACTTATTAGCATTTCCCTATTTTTATATCCAATGCAACGAACTACAACTTAATTTGGCAAATTAAATTTTTTTTCCCACAACTAAATTTTGTATGAGAAAATATATGCGCGAGTCTGTTTTTATCGTTTGTTACTTTTTTTTATAATTTTTTGTAACTTTGTAATTTCAGATTCAGGGATGCTATTTCATTAATTTTTTATATTTTTAATACTTTTACAGTCACTTATGGTCCTTTGTGCATGGTAGAGTACCAGCTATCAATAAGATCTCTCTCAGAAAATATTTTCTTGCCAACTAACTTTCATGCGGTTTTAATTGGTCTCAGAGTTTGTATAATAATTTCCAATTCAGAATTTCATTAGTAAAAATATCATAAACGTTTTTCTTATTTCTTTTTAGTGGATTTTCAATTTTTGTTGTTGATTCAAATAACTTCAAATAGATTTAAGGGTTTGCATTTAGCTAAAATGAGTCCTAGCCTTACTACATTTCTATTTTGCATATCAATTGGTATCAAAGTTCATTACTATTCTGATATGCATGGAAGCAAAAAAGAACACTATTACTGGTGATCGAGCGGTGTAAGCCCTTAGTGTGGCGATTCAAGCTCACTCTGGAAAAATGACCCGTGGATTTTAAGAGAATGGCAACATGCTCATTGTTTTGGGCTTGAATACCAAACAAGATCATGAATACGGTAAGGACAATCGTGCTAGATATTACACTCATGGCTGACCTATCTATTGGCACGTTTTTAATTTTATCGATATTTCATGCTATGATGGTATATCATACAAAGAAGATTTCATAGATTAGAAATTGGATCTTGAAGATTATATTGCCTATACACAGACATCCTTGAAGATTTTAATCTGCAACTTGTATCAGGAATGCTGGCCGGAAAGTGACGCAAAAGAATGGTGGAACAATATATAATATTTGGGAAGTGACGCAAAAGAATGGTGGGAAAATATTTAATATTTTTAAATGCAAAATTGTCGGTCGAAAATTTCCTATTGGCCAATAATGAAAATATTGATTGTCAATTTTTCCTTCCCCTATGATCATATGTACTACCATTTAGTAGGCATGACAAAACGGGTCAGAATTTTCTGACATAACCCGACCCAACCTAACCCGCGATCCAGCCCAAATCGGAACCATTTTTAATTTTTTTGTGGGCAAAAAAAAAATAAAATAAAATAAAATAAAGACAATATTGGTTTAATTGTTTGTTGTAAGTTTTAAGAAAACAATTGAGACACTTTAGAGAACATGGTAAAACATAGACAAAATTAGAGAACAATTGTTTTCCAAAGTTCAACTCTTGTTTCAAAACAAACTTTTGTCTAAAAAAAAAAAAAAACAAGAGAAATCTCTTTTTAAGAAAACTCTATTTGTTTGTTTAGACTCCTTAAAGCAGATTGTTTAACCTAATATATTAACCAAGTGATTACTTAGGTTAATTATGAGATCTAGGTTAAACAAGGATAGATCGTATCATGCAAAGTAGCAAAAATAAAGAACATAATGATATGATGATCCAGGAAAACCAATAAACCAACAATTTCAAGGAAAAAACTAAGAGAGGATTTGATCTAGCTATCCTCACAGTAAAACAAATCTATTATAGAGAATTGACGTTTTTACAATCAGATTTAACCCTAAATGTATTGCTACCTTCAGTAGTAACTTACTGACATGACCACGTGCAAGCTCCGAATCCACAGACTCCTTTTCTCTTGGATTTACACCACACAAACACCCACACTTGTGACTTTGAGATCCCACTCAAAAGTTTCAGATCACAGCTTATTGATTTTTGCAGAAACTAGATTCCACCAGTACTTGATTGTAGATCTTGTTCCGGTAGATACTTGTAGAGTTAGAAGGTACAGAACCTCTCAAATCTCACAGGAGTAACTCACAAGTCTTTCAAGATTTTTCAAAATGTAGCTAGGTGTTTTATATGTAGGAGTGTTGGACTGAAACCCTAAATGTTTTCGCAGGTTTGGGCCTATTTAAAATTTTGCAGAAATTCTTTTTTTGTAATTTTCGATTGATCGAGCTTCACAAAAAAATAATTCTTTTTCCTGCAGCTTGTACGTTCTTGCATTTTGACCTGTACAACTTTAAGCAATGTCTAACACCTACTCTAGACATGTTTTTGTTCTCAGTTTGCCAACACATACAAGTTGAAATTCTAAATATTTAATCCTAAATCTTTAGAACCTAACAAACTCTTTCCCCAAAGTTCAACCATTGTTCGAAACAAAACTTTTCCCAAAAAGTCATGAAGTTTTTCAAAGGAAAACACTCATCTTTTCAAATAAAGATAAAAGGTCTCCTTTTACAGAAGGTTACTTTTTAATCTTTCATTTTAAATGGCACACTTTTTATGAGGTTTGTTACATGTCTATGATTCACTTCCATTGAATTATTAGACTCCCTCAAGTAATTAACAGATTCCACACACCCCCCCCCCCCCCCCCGGGCACGTACATTAACCATTTTTGGTTTAATAGTGTTTATGCATGAGAATGAACATGGATGATAAAATGAGTTTAAATGCAAAAGGAAACATCTCCCCCCTTCTTCTATTTTATGTTGTATATATTCACATGTTTGATACAATCACCTTTTACTCTTATAGTTGGATGCCAAGATAGTCTGATAAAGAACAAAGATGAGAGAGAGAGATGTTATTATTTGATTAAATTTGGGATGAGCTGATTTATGTTGTTGTTTAGATTTGAAATAAGTTGATATGTGATCAGGTTGTGCAAGATTCAAGTCAAGGGATTTAATTAAAGTCCCTTAACATAAGATAGTGTTGTCCCTGCACAATAATGTGTTTTTTTTTTTTTTTTTTGATAAACTAAGATTATTAACCACTTAAATTTTGCCTGAAAGCAGTCATTCATCTACTCACAGTCACAGATCTCCCATTCACTTGTGTAGTGAATTTTGGATTTTAAACCATATTATTGCTGAAGAAGTCCTTTCAACAATAATTGTTGCAACTGGTATGATCAAAGGTAATATAACTAATGAGTAAACTAAATATTAAATATCAAAATTTTTTTTTTTTTTGTTCATTTCCAGCATCTTTTCAACAAGCTGCCCAATCTCTTCAAGTTTTCTAAAGTATCATATCCAAGGTAGTAAGTTGAATTTCTAAAAAAAATTATTTAGATAAAACAAATCAAGACAAATCAATTTCTCTCTATTGAAAGCTAAAGAAAAATTAGCTAGATTCGAGCACACGACACCGAGTAATAACTCAAAATTATCTAAACGGTTAACATGTTTTGAACTTCTTTTTATCAATTCCTCTTTATATTATTGTGAGCACAAAATGTAAATATCAATTTTTACAAACTCATGGGTATTACTCACTTTTAAAAATTGGCTTGCAAGGGGAGAATGCCAAGGTGGTCGATACCGTACCGTACCGGCTAGTATGTACAGTACTGATATGTGCACTGGTACTGAAACATTAACGTTTCTTACTAGTTTAAATACCGGCCATACTAGCCGTACCGGTTGATTTCGAGTATTTTGGCCGGTACAGAATTATAAATTGCATATATACATATGTTTAAACTTACACTTAATACATGTGAGACACTAGGATCATAAATTGCATAATAATAATAATAATATTAATAGTTCAACAACCCAAAAAGTATATAATAATTAAACTGCCTATTAAAAAATAATAGTAATAGATTAAACTACTGATTATATATCCATGTGATTTATTGACTCTGAATGGGTCAAAGAAGTACAAAGTTGTAAGTTAATTAATTAAATTAGCCGAATACTACATTCAACATCGTTGTTAATTTGTTATTTTAAAATTACCTCAATCTCAGAACTGAAATAATATTAAAACGGTCTTTTTTTATTTTTATTTTTTGTTAGAAAAACCCGATAAAACGGTTGTTTATTAAGATTTTTAATTGGCAAGTAGAAGTAGTTCATCAAGAAACATATCAACCAACAACTGGGTTTGGAGGTAACTGGGGACCGTCCGTCCAAATTACAATATCACTAACGTCCAAATTGCTAATGTGTTATCTCAAAAAAAAAAAAAAAAAATTGCTAATTTGTTTGCCGACCGAAATACATAACTAATTAAGAGAATGGTCTTGTTAATGAGTGAAAAGCACATAGATTAAGTGTTATTAAATGAGAAAAGTTAACTGAATATCCTAAAGGCGGCATGGTTTAGAAAATATTTTTTTCAAAAAATTTATGGGAAAAAAAAAAAAAAAGGCAAAAACACCATTTTAATCCCTACATTTTGGAATCACAGTCAATTTAGTTCCTACATTTTGATAATAGTTAATTTGGTCCTTATTATTTTTAACTTACAGTTAATTTGGTCCCTACTGTTAACTCACTAACGGAAAATGTTTACGTGGTAGACAGAATGCATAATAGGCACAGTTGAATCTTACATGGCCAATAAAATAATTTTTTTAAAATTTGAATTAACATTAAAAATAGATTATCCCATATGCATCAAAATCAAAACTCATATCTTCTCTGTTCAATGAGTTCTCACCAACAAACCCAAAATTTTTTCATACAAATTAGATCCGTTGCAACTAAAACTAACCCAGCTACCCATATGACTAATCTAGTACAGCTGCAACCTAGATTTGGTCTTCATGCTATCACAGCATTTGTGGGTTTGGATCTAATTGTGGTGGTGCGGTGCTCGCTCCGTCGCGAGATTTGCACAGATGAGAGAAACCAAAAAATAGCAGAAAAAAAAAAAAAAAATGAAGTGAGGGATTTTTGTGGTTTGGGTTGAAGATTGAAGGTTAGAAAAGATTAGATCTCTATTGATTTGTGCGATTTGATTTCGGGGAATTGATAAGCAAGTCTCTCTCTCGGCCGAGTCACAAGCTGGTTAGGGAAAGAAGAACAAATGCCCAGTGTGGACGACTAAATTTCTCGGTTCGAAATAAGTCAAACAAGTAAAATAGTTGTACAAATGTGAATTTGTATTGATGATTGTGTGGTACAATTCTCTGTGATTACAAATGAGTGATCCTCTGATTCGATCTCCTTGAAAGATTTATTGATTACAGTTGTGGTAATGTGATTTTGATTTAAACATCAAACATACTTCAGTTTGGCTGAAGAATGGATTAAAGACCTTTGAAACAGAATTACAATGAATCTCTGGCTATGAGCTTGTTAGAAATTCTTTGTTCTTCGCGTTCTTCGTGTTCTTCGTGTTCTTGGATTTGTTCTTCGTCTTTGCAGATTTATGGTGGAAGTTCTTCGGTGCTTTAGAGGCTTGAATCCATAGAGATTCACTGATTTGTGGTTTGTGAGGTTTCTGGAGGCTTTTGAGCTTGATTCCAGTGAACTTTGAGATCTAGAAATATGATTTGGATGATTCCTCTTCGAATGTTCTTGTATTCGAAGGTTTGTGGTGGAAGTTCTTCGGGGCTTTAGAGGCTTGAATCCGTAGAGCTTCACTGATTTGTAATTTGTTGATATTTTTGGACACTTTAGGCTTGATTCCTACAAACTTTTGGATCTAGGCGGATGATTTGGATGTTTCTCTTCGAATGTTCTTCGTATTCGAAGTTGAAGTTCTTGAAGTTCTTGGAGGCTTTAGAGCTTGGTTTCGGCAGGGCTTCTGGACTTCTGAGTGCTTCAAATGGTTTGGTGTCCTCCTCCCAGATCTCTAGATCTCCTTAGATCTCTTCCTCAGATCTCCTTGAAATGCCTTAGGAAGGTTTCTATTTATAGGAGTTTAGGGCTAGGTAAGTGACACGTGGCGGAGCTTGATTGGTGACACGTGGCAGAGCTTGATTGGTTCGCTTATGTCATCGCTTACACGTGCAAGACTGATTATGTCATCGCTTACACGTGTGCTGATATGTGATTGGTTTTTGCATGACACTTGGCAAATTTCTGTTGTTTTCTGAGCAGTGATAGCAAAACCTAGTAGTAATACGTGGCGCTTTGTCATTGGCTGTATTTTGTGGACTTGGTAGTGTGACGTGTTAGCTTGTGATAGGTCGGGAATTTTTCCTGTCTACAAATGCCCCCTTGAGACTCGTTCACATACACAGTTTCAGAGTGTGGTGTGAGAATGAGTTTCGAAAACAGACTTTTACTCTTGGCTCTTCGAATGAAGTGATTGGAGGTGGCGGAGCTTTTAGCAGGATGAGATAATTTCCGAGGAGTAGACCCACCCATATGAAAGGTTTTGATGAGGCCGAAAAGAGATCTGTGAGTATTTGAATGTACTTGCATGACCGAGCCTTCTCAGCAGAGGTTAAGTTGAAGTAACTTTAGAAGAGTGTTTTTGGATCGTTGGCTGCGATCACATGGTGTAGAAGATGGGGAAGACGCGAGGATGGTGGCTGGGTACAGCATGCAGAGTCATGGGGCTAGCCTCTTGTTTTTAAGAACCACTGGTGAAGTTATATCAGAAGAGCATACTTCAGATTACGGCGAGGCCATGTGGGAAAATGGTTGAGTGCGCTTGCGTCATCGTTTTACTCAGGTTAAGTTGAAGTAGTTTCAGAAGCTTATGGATTCTGGAGATGACGGTGTTGGTGGTGAAGAAGACGGGGATGAAGCAAAGCGAATGGGTGAAACATACGCCACCATGGTTCTGATCCTGTATGTCGGGGACCCTCTGGTGTAGGTGTTTCTGGGAGATACACCTTTGAAAATGGGATGGCTGTATGTTTGCATGGGGTCTGACAGTAGGTCATTGAATGTGCATGCGTAATGGGACCATACTGACAGACGTTAAGTTGAAGTAATTTCAGAAAAGTTCATTCTGAAATACTTCAAGTTGAATTTAAGTTGGAGTAATTCCAGAAAGTGTGTTTTGAGGTACCAGCAACGATGACCTCTGGATCCCACGCCGATGGGAACATGGAATATGGCTTTGGCAACCATTTACCAGCCCCAAAGGCTGAACTCTGATGAACTGGTGCCCCAGAAGTCGTTTCAAGTGTTGGATGGAAAACAATTTGTAGGATACCCCAACACTTTTTACCATCTTCACTTACTGCTACTTGTTGGAAAGGCACAGAAAAATGAAAGATGGAGCTAACTTGTGATTCTGGTACTAAAAACCAGTCAAGTTGCTGTTTGTTTCGAACCACTGCTTCTATTGGCAGGCCAAACAATTGGAAAGAGACTGCGGGAGACCTAAGATTTGGAACTGGTGTCTCTACTGGACTTGGATTTCCTGGCCAACCAAATCCACAAAAGCATGGAAGGTCGATGCAGGCCTTATTATGAATAACTTTATGGACAAAGGTGGTTATTAGGTAGAGAAACAAAATTTGTTTGGATCTCAAAACTACAATGATGCTGTGAAGAGGGTTTCTGTCGAACCATGGGAGGGTTGATTTCAAACTGATTATGAAGCGATATTGGTCGCTAAGTGTTGAGAATGATGAAGCCATAGTGAGAAATGACTGTGAGAAGAAGGACTTGAAAATTTGAAAGAAGCAAATCTTCATTTCATGACTCAGTGTTTTTCTGAATGAATTCTTGATGAATCCGGCCCTTCTATTTATAGCAAAGAGACGAAGAATGGTGGATGGATAGTTGGGAATGGCGGATGTGAATTTTCGGTGAGACCAGTGGATGAGAATGGTAGGTTGGAGACCGGTAGAGAACGAGAATGGTAGGTGAGAGAGATGAAGAATGGTAGGTGGAAATGTTTGGCACCGAAAGGGGAATGGTAGGTTGGAATGTTCGGCACCGAAAGGGGAATGGTAGTTGGACGGGTGACCCGATGTAATTTCAAATTCAAGACACACTTGTGAGAGTTCATCTGTACTTTGAAAAAGAAGCCTTGATGAGGTCTGGAGAATAACCTTGAGGGGATCCAAACTAAATGGATGAATCTCGAGTCTTGATCTTGGGAGCTTAAGTTTTGGACATTGTCAGTACTTTGGAAATGTGGGTTAGATTGGTGACTTCCAAGTCACGAAAAACTATGCAAGACAAGTCTGGCTTGAAAATCTTGACTTTGGGTCAAATTCAGCACGAAAATCAATCTAGCTTGGAATTGAATTATTTGTTCAATTTTCGAGTCTCAAATGATGGAACGGATTCCAGAATTGGAATGTACGCGAAAAATTGAGCAAGATAGGTCCATCTTAAAATTTTTTGACTTTTGGTCAACATTTATGCAAAAGTCAACTTTTGGGAAATTGGATGTTTGCACAATTTTCGAGTTTTGAATGAAGAAACGGATCCCAAAATCGGAATGTACTCGAAAAACTGAGTGGGACAGGCCTGTCTTGAAAATTTTGACTTTTTGATCAAAGTCAAAGGCCAAACTTGGTCAAAGTATTTTTTTCTTTTTTTTTAAGGCGGTTTGGACCGGGTCAGATTTTCGGGTCGAACCAATCCGGTCTAGTCAAACGGGTCTGGTTAGTGGAGTATGACATCATTGATGACGTCATGCACTGAGGGCGTGTACGCGTATGGCGCGTGTACGCGTATGGCGCGTGTCAGCGCGTGGCGCGTGGGATATACGCCCCGGCGCGTGTGAGCGCGTGAGGACTGAGGGAGGCGCGTGAACCTGGCGCAGTGAACTACCGGATTTTCTGGCGGCACGTGAAGGCTCGTGGCTCGTCGTTTGGGCCTGAATTTTTCAAGTTTTGTAGATCTGAGGCCGTAAAATTTGCTGGTATTGTCTGTTTTCTGAATTGGTGGCCTGATTTGCACAGATTTCAAGGATTAAACCCTTGGTCATCGCGAGTTTTTGGCGGCGCGTGGTGGCGCGTAGTGGCTCTGTGGTTGATGAAGTTTCTGGGTTTTTTAGATCGAGGGCTGTTTGAGATTTCTGCAGGGTCAGTTTTGTGAAATGATGTCTGGATTTTCACAATTCTGACTGAGAAAGCCATGGGTCTTTGTTGGACTTATGGCTTTTTTGGTCTAATTTTACAGTGGCTGCCCTGACAGGATAGTGCCAGGATTCACATTTGTGAAGTAGGTAATGAGCCAATATCTTCTATCTCCATGGCTGAACATCCTCCCTCATTTCAAAATTCAGTGCAGTCTTCTTTGATTTTGAGTGCATTTGAGTTGCAAAATCTGACCTTAAACATTGGTGGCAGCATTTTTCTTCTTTCTTTTTTTGTCTATTAGCTTGCAAGGATTCCTATATAAGGCTGTCCCAAGCATGCACTAAGCTTGCATAAGCTTTGTCTTTAGTGGGCATCTTGATACTATGTAGAGAAACTTTGCTTCTTTATTTCAGTGGGTATCGTAATACTGTGTAGAGTTTATTTTTTTATTTTTATTTTTTTTTTCACAGGCTAAAGAAGTTCTCTCTTTCTCTGATTTTTTTTTTTTTTTTTTGGTTTGGTACTAACTGTTTTTTTTTTTTCATAGGCTAAAGATTACAATTGAAGCTCTCTCTTTCTCTGATTTTTTTTTCACAGGCTAGAGATTACAATTGAAGCTTTCTCTTTCTCTGATTTTTTTTTTTTTTTAGACGTGCCGTGAGATTTTCTTCTAACAAGTTCTTCGTTGTTGCTTATTTTTGTTATGCAGCAGACTTTACTTTATTCTTTGGGCTTTAACTTCGAGGTTTACACCAACGTTTTTATACTGATGTTTGTCTCCATCCTTGACGTTCTCATAGCAACAGTCATCTAGGCAACAACATTATCAAAGGTGTTCATGATTCAATGATGCTATTACTAGCATTTGATTTTGAAGTTGTACGGGCTTTTGTCTTGGCAATTATGCTGTAGCAACACTTTTCTTTTCAATGCAGTCATCTCAAGAGTCTTTGCAATGTAGCCACATCAAGAGTCTTTACCATGAAGCTGTGCCAGCACTTGTTCTTATACTGAAGCCATGCCAATATTTCACCCGCGCTGAAACCATGCCAACACCCACCTTTTTCATGAAGATCTGCTATGAAGTCACACCATTATTTGCACTGAAGTCGGGACAACATTCATCTTTGCCATGAAGTAATGTCAACACGTTATTCGCACCGAAACCGTGCCTACGTTCATCTTTGTTATGAAGCCATGTCAACACTCCATATTAGCACTTGTATTCGCATTAAAGTTGCACCAACGTCCGTCTTTACCATGAATCTACATCAACACTTCACTTGCATTAAAGTCGTGCCAACATTCATCTTTGTCATGAAGTTATGTCAACACTTCATTCACACCGAAATCGTGCCAATACT
Source organism: Quercus suber (assembly GCF_002906115.3). Taxonomy (NCBI): domain Eukaryota; kingdom Viridiplantae; phylum Streptophyta; class Magnoliopsida; order Fagales; family Fagaceae; genus Quercus; species Quercus suber. The sequence goes on along the minus strand of NW_027069643.1, from coordinate 153,170 downwards.
CGTTCTTGCCATGAAACCACATCAATGCTTCATTTATATCAAAGCTGTGTCAACATTCATCTTTGTCATGAAGCTGCGACAACACTCCACATTAGCTCTAAAGCCGTGCCAATGTTCATCTTAGCTATGAAGCAATATTTGCACCTACATCTTCACAATGAAACTGCATTGAAGCCGTGCCGACATTCATTTTTGCCGTGTCAACACTTCACTCGTACCAAAGCCATGCCAACATCCATTTTTGCCATGTCAACACTTCATTCCCACCGAAGCCATGCGAGCATTCATCTTTGTCATGAAGCCACGACAACACTTCATATCGAAGCTGTGCCAACGTTCATCTTTGTCATGAAGCCACGTCAACACTTTATTTGCATTGAAGTCGCATTGAAGTTGCACCAATATTGACCTTATAATAAAGCTACAACAACATCAATTTTCAGAGTGAACATAGCTCAGACATTGAGGATACGTAGCACTATAGCTAGACATCGATTTCAAGACGTTGAAGATGTAAGGAGTCGCTATCAAGACTTTGAAGATGTAAGGAGATGCCAACTAAAACTTGAAGATGCAAAGAGTCCTTATCAGGACTTTAAAGATGCAAGGAAATGCCACCAACAACTCAACATTGCACGACCATGCCTATAAAAGCAAAGTGATGCAACACCAATAATCTATCATTATTTTGGAGGAAGATGATGTCATCCAGATTTCAGAAATATGATGTGAAACGACACCACTCAAAAGGGAGATGATGTGGTTCAAATTCTAGAGCTATGAAGTGACACAACTTAGAAGAGGGACGATGTAGCTTAGACTTGCAAGGTACAAGAAGATGCCTCCAGGAGATAAGTAATGCAAAACATACTTCAGAAACGTGGGAGAGTGTCCATAGAAGATAGGCAATGCCATGCAGACTTCATTTCTTGCAAAAAAATGGTTGAAGATTTTATTTTGCTCCACAACCAAGAATCAACTTATGCTCATCATCATTTCAAGGACAGCTAAGCAACATCAACTCCTTGCAGTCTTCATCTTCGACTACAACGATCTTCGATCATCCTATTGAGTAGTTGACTACCTTCAAGTAATGTCTTGCTGACCAAAGGGACCTTAAAAGCATATTGACAACCATTGCAAAATTCTTCAAGCCAGACTGACAATCCTTCTTCTTTTCATGTGACTAAACTTAGTGACAAGCACGAAGCTGCCTACGTACCCCGGAAAGGGATCAAGTCATCACATAGTTCAACATTTTTTTTTTGATAATTTTTTTTGATGATTTTTTTTTGATATTTTCCTTTTGGATGATTTCTTTGTTTTCTTTCTCTTTTTTTTTTTTTTTTTTTTTTTTTTTTTTTTTTTTTCTTTTTTTTTTTTTTTTTTTTTTTTTTTTTTTTTTTTTTTTTTTTTTTTTTTTTTTTTTTTTTTTTTTTTTTTTTTTTTTTTTTCATAACTTGATATTAATTTTTTTTAGTGCGTGACTGAACTCAGCAAAAGAAACTAAGTTGCCTACGTACCCTCGAGAGGGATCAAGTCATTACGTAGTTCAAATGGTTTTTTTTTTTTTTTTTT